>NW_026596085.1:11520644-11654791 GCF_907164565.1 Psammomys obesus
AGGTGAGTGTCCGGCGGTCGCCGTTCGCCGCCCGCCTCGCCGGCCGGGGCGGAGGTGCGGGCGCCATGTTTGGCAGCGGCGGCGGCTCCGCATTGTCCGCGGGCGGGGAGGCCGGAGAGTCGGGGTGGCGAGGCCGGGAGGCCGTGAGGCCTGGCGGGCGCGGGGCCCGGAGCAGCGGAGCGGGCCGGTGCCTGCGTGTGCCGCCGTGAGCCGGCGCGGCCGGGGACGCCGAGATCCGGGCCGGCGGCTTGCCCAGGAGGCCGGGTTCGGGAGGCGAGGCGGCGGCGGGATCGCGGAGGCGGAGGCCGCAGCCGGGTGGGGGCAGAGAGGGACACGGAGGCCGCGGCGGGGTCGGGGAGACAGAGGAGTAGAAGGAGGCCGCCGCGGCGCGGGAGGCGCGGCCAAGAGAATGAAGCCGGCGGCACGGCTCGGGAGGCGGAGAAGCCGCCGGGCCGGGCGGGCTCCGGGCTGTCTGCGCGGCTGGGCCAACCGCGGGGCCGGGCATCGGACAGCGGAGGAGGCGGAAGGCCTGGGGTCTCCCGGCGTAGCTTTGGCGGTGCGGAGCTGGTCGCATTATGTAACAGATAGGTCCGATCTATTTTGCCAAGACAGGAAACTCCCTTGAAGAGGGACGGGCTCGGAAGATTTCCTAAGTCGTGCGCGGCCTGCTATCTCCGGAGCAAGCCTGCAGCTCCGCCAAACTCCGTGGATGTGTGCAGGAAACGCTGAGAAACCGAACGCGCGTGCGCGGCTTTCTTGGGCCTTTAGGAGAGAAGCAACTTTCCTGTGCATAATTTGCAGAAAAACACAGCTCCTCTTCCGTGCACTGCAGTTGGGACACGCTTACACACACCTAGGAAACCGCCCCCTTTTTGGAGGACATTCCCTTCACCCAGCTGCGACTGTTTTAGAGTTTCTGTCATCTGGTAACATAGAGTTACAGAACTTGGTTATTTAGTTACTGTTTTACTGCCTGCCGGGGCTAGCACTGTCCTGAGTCTGTGTTCACCTCCTTGGATAGTCACACCACCCTTAGAGGTGTGTCTCTTTCCTGTGTGCTTTTATAGAGAAGGGTAGAAGCGGCTGGAGGTGTTTAAATGGCTTGCCTGCAAACCAGGCAGGAAATGAACTGGGCCGACTTGGAGCATAGAGTTTTCCCCTCTTTTTGCCAGCAAAGCTTTTTAGGATGTGTTTAGCACAGTTATTTCTGGAGAAGCATGCTTTTTGCCTTTGCCGATGGAAATGCTTGTTTCTGCATAGAACCGGAGGGTCAAAGTGCTGGGTATAGGAAAACACGGAAGCCGCTGAGATTGTCAGTCACTCTGTGCTGGGCAGTGCTGCTAAATGCTCTCTTTCCCCGGGTCACAATTACATTTTCAAATTACAGAGCGGCTGTGGCCATTAAGTATTAGGTTCAGTTCTTGTAGAAAAGTGGTTTGAAGACCTTCAGTGCTCACTAGAAGAATGTGGGGTTTGACAGGCTGGTTACAGTGCTTTACTGCAGAGGAGAAAATTACATGTTTGTCTTTTAATCTGGGAGCTGTTGCTTCTGCCCTGCCTCAGTAGTGATCTGTGAAGAGTCCGTGGGTGCATCATGGTTCACTGTGCAGAAGACGGTGCTGACACCTGGATGTGCACCCACCTCACCTAAGGGCTGCTGCTAGAGGCTTAGGGCTGGCTAAGGTGGCTTTGTGGACAGCTCCCCGGAGAACTCAGGGTTGAGTAGGCACCTGGAGGCCCCTCAGATACAGGTGCATTGGGGTCTTTATGTCCTTGTTCATAGACAGTATCTATAAAATGTTGGTTTCTGCAACCTGTGAGGTCTGTCTTTAAAAATGCATATAAGATTTGCAGAGATTTCATTTTTGGACTTAAGTATGAAGTCTGCTCTTTGAGGCCTTTTCCAGAAGAGGTGTTTGAGTGGTCCTTGTCCTTGTTGCTCTGTGTGTTTGTCCTGCTTGATTGGTGGTTGTCCAGAGTGGGCATGTTTGCTCATAAGATACACAGACACCATGTCACATCAGGGAAAACTAAAGTAAACTGCAGTGAGTGTGAGTGGAGGCTGTTAGCTCCCTGGTTTTGTCCACACTGGAAGGGAGTAAATCTCTACATTGATGTTTTCATGCATGTGAACCAGTGATAAAGACTCTCATTTGTTGGGGTGGAGGGAATGCAAGCTATTGGTGGTTAGAGGGAACCCATCCTTTCAGTGGAGCAAGAGCTGAGCATTTTCAAGTGCATCAGATGCCCTTTGACATCATGCCCACAATTAGGCTTACCTGAAGAGTATGTGTCCCAGCACATGGCCAGGACCTGGCCTGAGTGACAAGGAAAGGCTGATGCTGCCTGTGGGAGTTTCCAGGGTGGCCACTGCTAAGGCTTTTGTGAAAGCTACATTGGGCTCTTGGGTCAAAGATATCCCACAGCCCGGCTCAGGGTTCTCTTCTAAGTAGTGTGTCTGATGTGTTCATGGTCCCCAGCAGCAAAATTCACAGGAGTACCCTGCTGGGCAGTAGTGGGAAAGAGAAAGGAGACCTAAGGGGATGTTAAGACTCAGTGGCCACTGAGCAGGGCTGCTTAGTGGCCACAGGCCATAATCTCTGTGTGTTGTGAAGTCTTTCTGAAAAACAATCTATACTTGTAGATGAGAGGCCCGGGTCTCAACTCTGGAGGGTATGTTGCTGTTTTGTAGGTTACTTTTGGCTTGGTCTAAAAAGGTCACTTGTGAGTGCTGTGTGCCTGTGCCCTAGCTGTTCAATAGGAACTCTGAGGGCAGCTGCTTCCTGCTGCCTCCTTGCGTATCAGAACCTTTATTCGGTTGTGGTGAGGGAGGGGTACTGTTGGAGGCTTGTTGAAATGTGATCATGAGTCCTAGTTGTTGTTTGGAAGTCTTCGAGGTATTCCAATGCTGAGCTTCATTTGTGGGGTGTTGAGTTGATTTATTAGTGCTACCCAAGCATATTTTGTGGTTTTCTGAAGTTCTCTGTCACCCGGCATGGAATTAACTTTTTCTTTGACTTTGTTTTAGGTAATCATTGCCAAATGAGGAGGAAAGGACGATGTCATCGAGGCTCTGCAGCGAGGCATCCTTCTTCCCCGTGCAGTATTAAACACTCCCCCACTCGAGAAACGCTGACATACGCACAAGCTCAAAGGATGGTGGAGATAGAAATTGAAGGGCGCTTGCATCGGATCAGTATTTTTGATCCCTTGGAGATCATACTAGAAGATGACCTCACTGCTCAAGAAATGAGCGAATGCAACAGTAATAAAGAAAATAGTGAGAGGCCGCCTGTTTGCTTAAGAACTAAGCGTCACAAAAACAACAGAGTCAAAAAGAAAAATGAAGTCCTCCCCAGCACCCATGGCACACCGGCTTCAGCCAATGCCCTTCCTGAGCCCAAGGTGCGGATTGTGGAGTACAGTCCCCCATCTGCACCCAGGCGGCCCCCTGTGTACTACAAGTTCATTGAGAAGTCAGCCGAGGAGCTGGACAATGAGGTGGAGTATGACATGGACGAGGAAGATTATGCCTGGCTAGAGATCATCAATGAGAAGCGGAAGGGCGACTGTGTCTCTGCTGTATCCCAGAACATGTTTGAGTTTCTGATGGATCGCTTTGAGAAGGAGTCTTATTGTGAGAACCAGAAGCAGGGTGAGCAGCAGTCCTTGATTGACGAGGATGCCGTTTGCTGCATCTGCATGGACGGGGAGTGTCAGAACAGCAATGTTATACTCTTTTGTGACATGTGCAACCTAGCTGTGCACCAGGAGTGCTATGGGGTGCCCTATATCCCCGAGGGCCAGTGGCTTTGCCGCCACTGCCTTCAGTCTCGGGCCCGCCCTGCAGATTGCGTGCTGTGCCCGAATAAGGGTGGTGCCTTCAAAAAGACAGATGATGACCGCTGGGGCCATGTGGTATGTGCCCTGTGGATCCCAGAGGTTGGCTTTGCCAACACGGTATTCATTGAGCCCATCGATGGTGTGAGGAACATACCTCCTGCCCGGTGGAAACTGACATGCTACCTCTGTAAGCAGAAAGGCGTGGGTGCCTGCATTCAGTGCCACAAAGCAAATTGCTACACAGCATTCCATGTGACATGTGCCCAGAAGGCTGGCCTGTACATGAAGATGGAGCCTGTGAAGGAGCTGACTGGAGGCAGCACCACGTTCTCTGTCAGAAAGACTGCTTACTGTGATGTCCACACACCTCCAGGCTGTACCCGGAGGCCTCTGAACATTTATGGAGATGTTGAGATGAAAAATGGTGTCTGTCGAAAAGAAAGCTCAGTCAAAACGGTCAGGTCTACGTCCAAGGTCAGGAAAAAAGCAAAAAAGGCTAAGAAAACACTGGCTGAGCCCTGTGCGGTCCTCCCGACCGTGTGTGCTCCGTATATTCCCCCTCAGAGGTAAGTGCATCTGAGCTTTGGCTCAGATGGTCCTGGAGTGGAAGACACAAATCAAGGGCCTGCAAGGAAGTCCTACCACATGTCTGTTGTACCTCTTGATAGTCTGTGTCCTAAGCTTTGGTTCTCTTTCATTCATTTGCTACTGTCCAGTAAGGCATAAATGTACATGAAGTTATAGGTTGGGATAACTTACAGTTCTTTGTCACTGGTTGGCCTTGAGTATAAGGAAGGCATGGTTGTGGGAACCACAGCCACACCACACATGTATTCATTCAGCCTCGGGTTTCTGGATTTCATACCATCCCAAGTTTTGTTTCCATCTCAAATGCAGTTAAACTCCCTAGGACCTTTGCAGAAAAACATCTGTCTGGAAACGTGAACCACCACCCTCAGAAGGTGACCACTGATATGAGGTTAGAGATGGGAGCTACTGTCAGCAGGAAGTTGGTGGTCTTCTTGCTTGCCTTGAACTCAGGGAATTTCTGCCTCTGTCTTCCAGGTGCTATAAAGGGTGCTCACCACCACCTGACTTTTTCTTCTTTTGCTGATGTCTTCTGTAATGCAAATGTTGCTTGATCTGCAGGACTGCTGTGCTAAGGCCCACAGTTTGTGTTGCTGGTGATAGGAGCTGTCCTGCTGTGCTCTTCCATGCAGTTTAGGGACTGCTTCAAATCCCCTTCATCTTCCCTGGTCTGCCCTCAATCCTTGTGTCTTCAGTGCCTTTTTTGTTCAATTATTTCAAAAGTTTTCTTTCACTTCATAGCCTGTAGATGCCAAAGAAGTACTCCTTTTCTCTTACCCACTCCTTTTGTACCCATTTGAGCTCTTTTTTGAGCCTTGAAGTCATTTTTTTTTTTGTGAAGGGTGTGGGCTTTTAGTCTTGTCTGCACGTAAAGCCCAAGGTGATGAGGTTCTGGTGAGGCAGACAGCTGTCCTTAAGCAGCTCGCATGGGACATTGTTAACAGGGAACTGCTTTGTAAAAATACTCACTGAGCCAACAAGTGGACAATGGATTACAGCTTTTTTTTTTTTTTTTTTTTTTTTTTTTTAAATGAGACAGGTTCTCTCTGGATAGCCTTGGCTGTTCTGGAACTCTGTAGACCAGGCTCTCCTGCCTTCTGAGTGCTAGGATTAAAGTGTGTACCACTACCGCCCGACTCAGAAGCTGCCTTTAATACAGTGAATATTAGGTGTTTTTGTTTGTTTTCTGTGTGTGATTTTCTTAGGAATGTCTGCTTTGAAGAAGTTACTCATTCTTATTAGCATGTTGTGATTATAGAGTGGAGTTGGACATTATTGTGAGCTTACAGGCAGAGCTGGGAGCACAAACAGTTTTAACCTAAAAAGAGCTAGCACTGACTGCCTTTGTATTAGCAGAGATTAAATTGGGTAAATGCTGTTCGCTACTACTTATGGTCAGTGAATCAAAAGTAGAGAGCTCATAGCCCCTTGTTCAGAGAAGACTCCTGTCAGAATCAACATGCCTGTAGAATTTTCAGCCTGACTTAAAAGATGTCTTAATTGGGGTTTCTGTAGAGGCAGAAAGGATAGGGTTATATGAAGGACTTCTCTCAAGAGCCATGAATTTCAGCTTTACCAAAACTGAAGGAAGTGAAATAGTCTATCATTGCTCCTCTGGCCAGCGCCAAATATCACCTGTTCCAGGTGGTGGGTGCGATCCTCTGTCTTGTCCTGTGGTTCCTGATGTTCAGGTTTTGGAACGAGAGCTGCCAGGTGGGTGGGACTGCTGGAAGGAGGATCTGCAGGTGAGAACAAAGGCTCCTTGGCTTTCCGTGGTCAGACCTATTGAGGAAAGATCTTGAAGCTTCAGACTTAGGAATTTCAGGTCTGGTGTAGAGCTCAGCAGATAAGTGCAGCCTGGCTCCTGTTCTTCTCTCCCAGACAAGGTTTTATCTGTAGGCTGAGACCACCTGGGACTTACTGAACATGCCTGGTCAGCCTCAGGCTTTTGCATCTCTTGCTTCAGCCTGTCAAGTGCCTACTGACCTGTCCTGTCTTGCCTTGTTTTGTTTTGAGACGAGATCTCACTATTTAGCATGGGCAGGTCTCAAACTCACAGCTTCAACCTCTTGAACAATGAAATTACAGGTGTAAGACACAATGTTTGGCTGCTGCTGCTTTTAAAAGATTTATTCATTTTATGTGTATGAATGTTTTGCTTGTGTGTATGTCATGTATGGATGTGCACTGTGTGTATGGCAGATTTCTTCTGTCAGAAGAGGGCTTCAGATCCCCTAGAACTAGAGTTATGGATGGTTTTTGGTGAGTTACCAGTGAGTTGCTGGGAATTGAACCCAGGTCCTTTGCAAGAGAAACAAGTGCTTTTGACCAGAGAGCCATCTCTCCAGTCCCCCTTTTTTCTTTTTCTTTTTCTTTTTTTTTTTTTAAACATATTTTATTTTATTTGTTTTTTTTTATGTATACGAGTGTTCTATCTGCATTTACACCTGCCAGAAGAGGGAATCAGTTCACATTATAGATGGTTGTGAGCCACCATGTGGTTGCTGGGAATTGAACTCATGACCTTTGGAAGAGCAGACAGTGCTCTTAACCACTGAGCCATCTCTCCAGCCCCCCCCCCCCTTTTTTCTTTACTTAATTTTGGAACAAACAAGTCAGCTTTGAATAGAGGTAAAAGGTGTACCTAAACTAGGTGCTTGTATTGTTGAACTGTATTGACCCAGTCTCCAGGGTATTTTGATATTTTTGGCTACTGTGTCCCTGGACAAGCTCCCATGCCCCTCAGTCTGCTGGTTACATGGGACTGGACCTGCCTGGCAGGGTGTGAAGGGCAGAGCCTGTGCATAGTGTGGGCTGTAGTTGGAGGCTGAGGCTGCTGCTCAAAGTTGAGTGCCAACTAGAGTGTCTGTCATGTTGTGACATTCTAGGCTAGTTCAGGAGCAGGCAGGTCTCACTGGACGAGGGAGGGACAAGGGCCTATTCAAACAGTTGTTTAAGGAGAACTTTAAAAAAGCGTATCCCTTGTATTTATGTTTTTATTATTTAACATTTGTAAACCATAAAGAATGCTTTTTATTTATCTAAGCCATGAACTGTGAAGAATGCAAATCTTTGTCTGCCTGCTTAGGAACTTTCTGTGAACCTCTGATTGGACACACCCCTGCCACCGGCTGTAATGCCAGTAGACTGAGGGCTGGCATTGCTGGGTGTGGTGGCACCTACTTTTAATCCCAGCCTTTGGGAAGCAGAGGCAGGAGGCTCTCTGTTCAGAGTTCAAGGCCATCCTGTCTACATGGTGAGCTCCAGGACACCCAGGGCTACATAGAGAGACCCTGTCTCCAAGAGGAAAAGGGTTTCTCTTTGTAGTCCTGGCTGTCCTGGTGCTCACACTCTGTAGGCCAGGTTGGCCTTTAACTCAGAGATCCATCTGCTTCTGCCTTCCAAAGGTGTGCACTGCCAGTTTTTTTTTTTTTTTTTTTCTGAGAAAAACAGTATCTATCTGTGTGTTCAGAGTAGTTCTTTTCTGTGCTCTTCTGATGCAGATTGTTGTTACCTTGCTCATCCACCTCATTCTGTTTGCCAGAGGATAGAAGAGAAAGAGCAGGAAAGGGTGGAGTTTCTTCGTTCCTTTTGAGTCCCAAGCTACAAGTCCCCTTAAGTATCCAGCCTGGTAACTTTTTCTGCCCTGGCTATATGGGGCCATGCTTTTTATCTCCAGAAGACCGACTGCTAGTGAGTGCATAGCTGTTGTCTGCCTAGATCTGGATTTGGACTTAGAGCCTCTAGCCATTTGGATAATTGGTGTGCAGCTTATTCAGTACAGATGTCTAAGTGGTGAGCTGTTACTGGGTCAGCAGTGAGACTGAGGCTCCTTCTACTTGGTGGCAGTCCTTGAACTGGCTTTGGGAAAAAGACCAAATGGAGTGTGAACATATTGTACTTCATTGGGTAGAGTAGGTCTTGCTTTTGAGTATAGTATTGAATTCTGGCTTTTGTATATTTTCCCTCCTCCGTGCTTCTGGCAGTTATAACTGTGGAGCTAGTCCCTGACTTATGGTTGGATTTATCAGCTTTTTTGTTTTTTTTCTTTTTTCTTTCTTTGTTAATGGCATAGTTTTATTTATTTAGTTGTTTATTTATTTTGAGTTTCAGAGACAGGCTCTCTGTGTAGTCCTAGCTGTAATAGGACTCACTCTGTGTATCAGAGATCCATCTATCTCTGCCTTACAAGTATTGGAATTGAAGGTGTGTACCACCATAACCAATTTATTTATTTAAAACACTTTTGAGACAGGGTCTTACTATGTAACCTTGGTTGACCTGGAACTTCCTATATTGACCAGGCTAGCCTCATTCTCACAGAGATCCACACGCCTCTGTCTTCTGAGCATTGGGATAAAAGGTGTGTAGCAGCATACCTGACTGAGTTACCAGTTTTGAAAAACAGTGCATGCAGAAATACTATGCATTCAGTAAAAAAAAATAATAATAATAATTTTGCTCTCTCTTTCTGGGCTAGCAGTATGGATCCTAGCCCCCAGAGATGCTGGGCAGTGCACTGATGTGAACCACAGCTTCCAGTGAGCTGCACAGAGAGGATGACAGCGAGTACGTGGTGGGGAGCTGTGTTGTTTAACTAGGCTGTTCGGTAGGATAGATGCAGCAGATGAGCTTTTGACTGGTTGTGTGAGGTTATCAGCATGTAGCCCCGTCCTATCAAAAGCATCTGTAGTTGATAAACATTTCCATCTGCCACAGGTTGGCTCTATTCCTCCCAAGTGGAAGCCCTGCCCTATGTGTTCTGAGAGCAGTGTAGGGGTTTACTGCTCTGTGGGGGCCTTGGAAGCAGACAGATACATCTACAGTAGTGATACTGGGGAAGAAGCATTAAAACAACCAACTGAAAAGTGCAAATGACATACTGTGGTGTGGAAGGCACGGAGCCCACCCTGATAACTGGCAAGTGGAAAAGAGCTGAATCGTCTGGAGATCAGCGGTCTTTGTACTCATTGTAGTAGCATGCCTTCTAGTGTGTTACAGCCCCTTGCAAAGCTGTGTCATCATCAGTGTATACAGACCACCCATTTTACAGAGCGTTCCTACCATCTGGACACCTTACCTAGTGGGCTTGGGTCTTTTGTGCCTAGGCACTCAGCAGAGGGGCATCCCCACTATGGCTCATTTCCTCCTCTTAATTTTCATCACAGTTACTCAGGCACAGGTAGAAGTAGATACTTTAGAAGTTTATTGCTGGGGGTAGGTTGTTCCTTTGGTCTCACCAGCTGCCAAGTGTGAGACCACTTGAAGCTAACAGTGGGATGGACTTGGTGCCAGAGCTGCCCAGAGTCTCTTCCCCTGGACTCTGAGGTCAGCAGAACACCCAAGTTTGACTGTTGTCATTTTTTTTGGTGATAAGTTTTCAAAACCTAAAAATAAAAGGAACAAAAATGATCCCATAAGATCACCCAGTTACTTGTTGCTAGTGTTCTACTGTGAACTGTGTACATCCTTATACCTGGGTTGTAGGAGAGGCTTACACATGCCCTTTCATGGTCAGGTGCCCTTAGGACAGGTTCTAAGTTAGGCCTTTGCAATAGGGGAGGACACCAACATGTCTTCAGTCCTGAACACGCCCACCTTTAGAGGCGATCGAGATGCCTGGCTGTTACTTCATACCCTGTAACTCCAGTGCTACTCCCCTAACCCAGCTTGTCTTACACAGTACTCAGGCCCTGTGAGTCATAGGAAGACCATTCTGATACCTGCTTTGTTCTGAGCTGATGGAGCATTGGGCCAAATGGAAGGGAAAGGGCCAGAGGGCCTGGAGGTAGGCAGGCAGGCCAGTCACTACCAGCAGGTCATAGTGCACTGAAGCCATTCCAGCTCCTGTATCTGTTGAATCTCTTCAGCCTTTCTGGGTTTGGATGTTTTTAGTTTTTGTCTTCTGTGATACCTGGAAGAATATCTTTTTTTTTTTTTTTTTTTAGTTTGTCTGGATTTCCTTGTGGCTCACTGGTTACTGCCTGAATATGGAGTAAGTCTTCATCCTGTGGTTGTCTAGAGCAGTGATTCTCAACCTTCCTAATGCTGTGACTCTAATACAGATCCTCATGTTGTGGTGACCCCAGCCATAAAGTTATTTTTTTGTTGCTACATGATAACTGTAGTTTTGCTACTGTTACAAATTGTAAATATTTTTGGAGATGGAGGTTTGCCAAAAGGGTCATGACCCACAGACTGAGAACCACTGGTGTAGAGTGTTACTGGTCTTTTTGTTTGTTTGCTTGAGACAAGTCTGTGTTGACCAGGCTAGCCTAGCACTCACAGAGATCTACTTCTGCCTCTCAACTGTTGGGATTAAAGGCACATGCAGCCATACCTTGCTGTTGTAAGGTCTTTTTACTTCGTTGTTTCTGAGGGTAGTGTTTCCTGGTGTCTAGTATGACATCTTTGTCAAGACTTCAGAACACATCCATATTGAGGGTTGTATCTGCTCAGTCAGTCTTTCTCTGATGTTTCATGTAAGTGTTCATCCTCAGGTCCCCTTCTGTGTTTCTTCTCCACAGTGCTTCCATTCTTCTATCTCTGTGCTGGTCTGTCAGTTACCTGAGTAGGCTGGGAAGTCACCTGCCACATAGGCCTGGAGTTTCTGAGAGGAGCCATTTCTCACTACTTTATGCGATATGAGTGGTCAGCCATATGTAGCATTTGTAATAAAATTGGTCTCTGCCACAGTTGATTTGTCACCTTTGTCGCCTCTGAGATCTTGGCCCCTGGTCATTTCCTGTAGTGAATATCCTCTTATAGGTAGCCAGTGAGGAAGCCCAGCTTCCCATCTGTCTGTCTCTCTGTGACTAACTAACCAAACTCCAGACAGGGTTTCTGGCTGCCCTGGAGCTCACTCTATGGACCAGGCTGGCCTTGAACTACCTCTGTCTCCTGAATACTAGGATGAAAGGTGTGTTGTCACCACCATCCAGCTTTCACAGTGCCAGGCCTCACGTGGCCATCTGTTGACCAGAGGGTGTGTGTATGCTATATGCCTAGCGGTAAATTCTAGGCTTTTGATTCGTTGGAGGCAAAAAAGCACGGTTTTAAAATGCACTTCTTTTTTTTTTTTTTTTTTTTTATAGCTTAATGATTCTACTCATTGATACTGTAAAGTGAGAGACACTTGCCAGCCTGACCACAGAACTGTCCTGAACATGAAGAGTTCATTATAAGGATTTAGGATGTGTAGGAGATGTGTAGGTAAAAAAGGAGGCTGGTTTCTAAAATTTGTCTTTAGAGATGACTGTGTAGGCCATCTGCAGAGACGACCTGTGCACACACACAGTGGTGATGTCATTTTCTTACTTCTCAGACTGTCTGAATTATCAAGTAGCAGGACCTTTGGAGTGCTGCAGTCCCTGGCCCCATTCTCATTCTTACAACAGCATTCACGTAAATCTGGGATGGATAGTTGTGTTACTGTACACACACCTCTGAAGTGGATTATTTAGTGAAACTTCCTGCAGCTTTCCTCTTCCACCTGTGTGGTGTTTGCTGCCATCACTTTGGCCCTGCATATCCCTAGCTGAAGCTCAAGAATCTAGTGCAGAGGTGGCCGTTCCTTGAGGGGCCATGTGGCATCAAACCTCTGCAGGAGCTGTTTTGATAGTATTTGGGTGTGATGTATGTCCACACATTTGCTTACAGTGTGCGTGGCTGTAGGTGGGCAGGCTCTCCTCTTGCCTGGTGCTGTCACCCTGACCCCCTGACAGTGGGGTTCACATATGTGTCTCTTTGCATGTTCCTACTTACACTGGGTCATTGCGCACTAGTCATTGTGGCTCTCATCCTGGCAAGGCCTGCTTTCTCATTTTTAGTGATCACTCTGATTTACAGAAAAAAAGAAAAAAGTGAGAAAGAAAAAAGCTTTAAAAAGTATAGAGAACCCATTTGTTCCTTCAAAAGTTCTTGTGTCTGGCCAGTCCTCCCCTGTACCTCCCTCTTTTAGAAACAAGTCACAACCATGTGACTCCATGACCCTGCAGTCCTGGGCAGTGGTGGTACACACCTTTAATCCCAGAACTTGGGAGGCAGAGGCAGGAGAATTTCTGTGAGTTCAAGGTTAGCCTGGTCTACAGAATTAAAATTACCATTTTGTGACTTTGCAAGGCTGTGGGATTTTTGTTTTTACATTGACTTACTATAGATATTAGAATATTTTTGTGGATAATGTCTGTGAAAATGATGCTTTGGGTGGGCTTTTCTGATCTTTCAGCTTCTTTACCCAAGCTCAGATAGGGCCTGCCTGTTGAGCTGCCCAGCCGGGCATTAATGCTGATGCTGTACAGTGTACTATGCTATTTATGTAAGGTTTTTTGTTTGTTTTTAAGCAGTCTCACTGTGTGGCCATTGCTGGTCTGGAACTTACTACGTAGACCAGGCTTGCCTCCAACTCAGAGAGATCCACCTGCCTTTGCTTCCTTAGTGATAGAACTAGAGGTGTGTGCTATTATGCCTGGCTTCTTGAGAATTCTTAACAATAAATGATACTTAATGTATATCTGAATCACTGTAGTTCTAGAAAGACTAGTTATTATTTCCATGGATGAATATTAGTGTTAGAATGAGATGGATTTAGTCTTATTTTTCTTGCTGTTCTTTAGTTTTACTTTTGAGACAGTCTCTGTATGTAGTCTAGGTGGCCTTGAGCTCCCCATCCTTCTGCCTTAGACTCTTGATGGGTTTGTGCTGCCATGCCCTACTTTCTCTTGGGTTTTGTTTTTATTGACTGAGGTACTAGAAATCCTGGCCATATCTATAAGTAGACTGTCTAAAAGCAGCTGTGTTGTAGCAGTGTGTGTAAGAAGTCACAAGCTGTCTGTAATCAGCTGACTTCAGCTTTAGACCTAGAATTTTTCTAGCTAAAAGTGGGCAGATCCTAGGCCTCCAAAGGTTAGACTGACCTGACTGTGAGTCACTTGCCATCCTCACTTAGTAAACATCTCTTCAGACTTTTCAGCAGAATGTTCCGGTTAAGTTTTCTCTTGCTTTTTTTTTTTTTTTTTTCTTATTAACTGCATTTAGGAAGGCTTGAGAAACTCTTGAGTGTATTCTTGCCAGCGCTAAAAAAATTTAAGTAGAATATCCTCAAATTCACAGAACAGATATGTGGTTAATAAGTTACAGTGGAATAATAGCCATGGTTTGTGTTGGATGAGACTGCGCTTCTTGCAGCCCCTACATGGTCCCTTTCCCTCGCCAGGGATTCGATACTCCGACTTAGCTTGCTTGGACTTTTCCTCTAGATAACCCTGGCTTACTTGTGCTTTTGACCTGTATCAGTTTTTGGTTATAAAAATTAAATAGACATGGCTGGGCACTTTATAAAGAAAAATATTTTGAGTTCACAATTTGGGGAGCTGAAAGCACAGAGTTGGACATCGCATCAGTTTATATATTCTCTGGTGGAATCATGTCAGAGCAGTGTCATCATGGCAGGGGTATGTGTGGGAAGTAGAAATGATGTGGTGAAATAGGAAGCTGGAGCACAGGGAGTGGCTAGCCTTTCATGCCAGTTGTCACACCAGGGACCTGGGACAAGCTATATCCAGACTAGAGCAGCACCTCTGCTTCCTTCTAGAGGCCCATTTTGGTCAGGACTACTTCTAGGTTCCTGTGTGCAGTGCCTGTCAGTGCTGTGGTCTGGCCGGCTCTCCCTTGTGCTTTCTCTGAATTGGCAGCTGGCCTGAGGATTTAGTGAGTATGGGGTAAACTGGTGGCCATGCTTGCCTTTGGCTGGTCTGCTTATGGGGACTTACTTACAGTATGGGTCCTGTTGTCCTGTTGTCCATCTTTCTCCAAGGCATGCAATTGCTCACCAAGAGGTGAGTCGGGCTCTGTACGTAGTGTTTGGAAACATATCTGTAGGACACATTTTAAATGTATTTTTAATGTAAGTTTGTTTATAGCTTGCGAGACGTTTACATTTTCCCAAGTTCTTACACTGGAGAAGGGGTCACTTTTTTTTTTTTTTTTTTTTTAATGAGATTGGAATCTTGATTAAAGCAAACTGCTAACCATCATTTCTTTGGATTTTTCAATTGTTAAAAAATGTTGTATCACTGGGCAGTGGTAGCTCATGCCTTTTATCCCAGCACTGGGGAGGCAGAGGCAGGCAGATCTTTGTAGCCTCGTCTACAAAGTGGGTTTAGGACAGCCAGCCACTGCTATACTACATAGAGAAACCCTGTCTGGGGGAAAAAAATAATCTTGTATCTGACTGGGTGTGGGTTTCATACACCTTTAATCCCAGCACCTAGGAGGCAGAGGCAGGCAGATCTGAGTTCCAGGCTAGCCTAGTCTACAAAGTTCCAGGACAGCCAGAGCTCTGTTACACATAGAAACCCTGTCTGGAAAACAAAACAAAACAAAACAAAACAAACAAAATCTTGTATCTGTTCTGTCTCATTTGGTCATTGAAATAACTAGTAAGTGTAGTGTTAAACATCTGTTTGCATTTTAAAGCCCTCTTAGCTGTACATATTGTTGAAATGTATAATTTACTATACAGATACCTGCTTCAGTTAGAAGTGCTGAAAACAAAAGCTATACTCAAAATAGCAGCTAATGAAGTGGCCACATCTGACCTATGGACAGTTTCTTGTGGGACTTTGGTTTATCAGGTGTCTCTCGATTGCCTTCTGTTGCAGTCTGCTTTCCTGCCTCCATCTGAGTGTCTTTTGGTGGGTTTGTCACTGGAGGTATGTGGCATGCCTTTGGTGTCTGACCCACCCACATGCAGAGCCACAGAAGGCAATGCATCATCTTAGCAGAGCTCAGGCAGGAGGCTGGCAGCCTCAAGGCTTGCAGCATTCTCAAGAGTGAGCCAGCCTTGGCAGATCTGGGCTTTCTACCTGGTACTGGTAGGTTTTCATTGTTCTGTAAAATTTAGGTTTGCATTCTTGAAAAAAAAAAAGTGAAGTTGGAAAATTTTAATTTTAAATTAATGTCTGTTCAGAAATTTTGATGTGTGGTGTTCAGTGACGGAATACCTTTTGTAGCTCTGTTCTGCTGAAATTGTGGGATTTTGTGGAGTTTGTTTTTAGTGTCTGTGAGGCACACTGAGCTCTTCTTTGGTAGCCATGGTGAAAAGGAACGGAGAAGTTCTCTGGCCAGCTTTCAAAGGCTTTTGAGGGTTTTAAGCCTCTCTTCTGCAGAGGCTTTTGTAGCTTTGCATTTCTAGTCCCCCAAAGGATGAAGTTTCTCAGAAGATGATTCTCATTTATTAAGAGTAGACTGTATTTCCAGCCTGAGCTAAGCTGGTAGGCTGTTCTGCTTTGGGTTGTTCTCTCTTCAGGTTGAGTGGGATCAGGGCAAGTGGTGCCACCTGTGAGAGCAAGCTGTGACCTCAGAGTCCAGCCACCAGCATCTCAGCTGACAGTGATCAACATGTGTGTGTGTGTGTGTGTGTGTGTCTAGATAAGACATGGCACAGAGTATCAAAAGTGTTTAAAGTCTTCTTCAGCTCTGTTTCTTATTTAACCTGATGACTGTTTTGGTGGATGGAAATCTTTAGCTAGCTGAAGGTTATGAGTTGTTTTCATAGTACCAGGGACAGTATGTCACGGCTCTGGGAGAGAACTGCCGGGTTATTGAAGGTAACATTGTCTTGTCTAGTTTTCTAAATGCAAACACTTTTTAATATGCTTTTTCAAAGCTAAACTCTCAGTTTTTCCATGTTTTAGATTAAATAGGATTGCGAATCAGGTGGCCATTCAGCGGAAGAAGCAGTTTGTGGAGCGAGCCCACAGCTACTGGTTACTCAAAAGGCTGTCTAGGAATGGTGCTCCCCTGCTGCGGCGGCTCCAGTCCAGCCTGCAGTCCCAGAGAAACACGCAGCAGGTATGTGCACACACCTCATCTGCCTTCAGTGTCACTCGTCTCCAAACACACTGATCAGACACTGCCCCCTCAGGCTGGATGTGGTGCTGACCCCTGGGCCTTGAGCTGCAGATTATGCAGGTGGCTGATGTATCTTCAAGGTCTGCTGTGACTTCAGTGTTGAGTTGTGCTTCCTTCCTTATCTGACGAGTGTCTGCTCTGTACCCAGTTCTCAGCCAGTTCCAGGGGAAGAAGGGAATGAGCAGAGAAGCTAGTTCAACTTTGGCACGTGGATAATCAAGACTGGGAGGCCTGATGACAGCCTAGATCTTATGGGTGGGAACTTTGTGCTGGGCCTTGGGAGTGTCCTGCACAAGGAGTAATTTATTAGGCCTTGTTCTAATGGTTGTTTTAGTATTGACTATAGCAAGGAGGAGGAAAGGAGCTGAGGAAGTGACTTTTTAAAAGAACAAATTTAAACTGTCCATTATAGCAGTTAATTTGGGTTTATGGTGCCATCTAGTATAAGACTGTTCGGAGAGGGTGTCTTAAAGAGGAAAGAGGTGTTTTTGGTGGGCTCTCGCATATGCAGTTCCTGTGCAGATTGCCCCAAAAGTACATGTCTGGTGAACTCTACTGGTCCCAGTGGGAGATGCTAATCATTTCATCTATAAAATATCAACCAATTTTAATGAAACTTAAGTTTCTAGAATCCTGGTTGAGCCCCTATGGTTGTCATAGGCACGGCTGTGGAATGAGCTCAGGGCTCTCATCCTGCACCCTGGCTGTGCAGCTATGCAGTGGTACTGTGTGGATTAGACACCCATATTTGCAAGTGACCAGGTGTCCCTCTTCTGGGATCTCAGAACTGCTGGACTGTGGAGTGGGAAATCCAGGGTCTTCCCAGTGTCAGCTTTTCTCTGCTGCATTCTGTCGGCTAACTGTGCATTCACTGGGCATACATTCCTTCTTAGAGACATGGGGGTTGGTGAGGCAGTCTATCTGAGGAGTGTCATCATATCACCAGGCTTTGAGGTGCTTTGCACAGTAGAGACTGTTTTGGTTGTTGAGCGAATCCGCCATGTTCTTTTCCTCACATGTTGTGAGCTGCTGCCATTCTTTCTACCATCCTTAACTCTCTGAGCACAACCCAATCGGGGGTTCCCAGAGTGCCTGTTGGTCCTGGTACCAGAAGAGAAGAAGGTTTTAGTGCAAGAGAGTCTTAGGGATATCAGTCATGAAGTGGGAAGTATTTGGCAATGCCGGGCACTGGTGGAAACAATACTTTTGGTCTTTGCTTATGTGACGGAGGAAATGTTGGAAAGAAGATCTGGAGAGAAAGTGGAGACTCCAGACCTTGGGCCAGAGGAGGAATGCTTTGGTAGATTGTCAGTAAGAATGGAATGCCATCAGTGCAGTGCTGGGGCATTTGGCTGTTCTGTTCTTCTCCTTTGTGTACATAGGAGCTTAGAATGGAGGGCATAGGATGCTGAATGGCCTTGTGGGTGCCTTGCCTAGAGATGGAGCTGGGAAGAAGAAGCATTAGGAAGGAAAGAGGGTAGTAAGGCAAGGTAGCAAGGGGGATTTAACTCAGTGGTAGAGGACTTGCTAAGGCCCTGGGTTTGGTCCTCAGCTTTGGGAAAAATAAAAAAAGATAGGCAGCAAGGAGAGTCCACTAGGAGGGTCATACCTCATCCTCTGGAAAAGCTGTCCAGTACTGCACTCATGAAGACTCATCCTATAAGAGGCAGGGCTCTGAGGAAGAGCATCTGCTCTTAGCTATCCCTTTCTGCAGAGAGCATTGAGGCCATTGGAGAGAGGGTGCAGACAGAATGTGAGGATGCAAGCCCTAGGGCATTCTAGAATTCCCAAAAAGAGAAGGAGAAGGCATGACCCATAGCAGAGGGGTCTGCTGTGCTATGTTGGTTCAGGCAGGACATGAAGCTGAAGGCTGTAAACTGTACCCACATTGTCCTAGTGACAGTAAGGCTTGATGTAGCTTTTTAAATTTTTTTAGCTCTGAGCCTTCCTATCAGAGCAAGCACATGGCTGCATCTCAGCCCGTGGCGAGTTTTTAAACTAGAATACTGGATGATAGAATTTGATTTACCTTTGGCTTTGGCTGTCTCTGCTCAGCCTGGCTTTGGGAGAAGGGCTATGGAACCTCTTCTCCGCTGTGGTTGAGCTTGTAGGCATGGGCTTGAGGGACAGCAGGACTTGGTGGAGCTGTTTTGAGACAGGAGATCACTGAGGTTGTTGGTGCTGTACCCCAGTGTGTAAGTGTGGTGCTTAGAGAGGTGTCCCAGCTGTGTACTGGGTCTCTGTAGGCCCTAGTCTGGTAGAAAGGCAGGCACATTGTCTTGTGCCATCTGCTGAGGTGGTGCTATGATAGGAGCTGGGTTTGTATGGCTCCTTAGAAGTGATCAAACGGTTTGCTGTGTGCAGGTTCCCAGTCGTTGAAATTCTTGTTTCCCTTTCCCTGACTCACTGACTTCTCTGGGCCTCTACTTTTACCCTTTTGCCCATAGTATTCTGGAGGTCTGGGGTCTGACGTGGCTGCACCTAGCTGCCCTTGTATGATTGTAGCATACAGGAGCTCTTGCTGCCGAGCTGGTGTGTGCTTCACAGTTGAACTTACCTGTTCCCCAAGTACTGGGGGGGGGGGGGGGGGGGGAAGGAAGGGAGGAGTTGGCCTGACTGCTGAACTGGTCCTTGTTGGGTTGGGTCTGGCCATCTTCCCTCATCCCAGTGTGTGTTGGGAATGGAAGTATTGGAGTACATGTGTTTCTTTTTGACAGTGTGTGATCACACAGGCCTGTTGGTAATCTGGAGATCTCCTTTGCTTCCCAGGGTTACTTAGCAGCCAGTGGGCAGAAAGTTGTCTGGATGTTGTTAGGGTATTTGGATTCTTTTTTGTTTTGAGACAGAGTTGACCTGGGGCTGCCCTTGCACTCACAGAGCTCTGTCTCTGCCTCCTAAGAGTTGAAATTGAAGGTGTATACCTGCCACCCTTTGCAGGATTTGGTTTCTGAACTTACCTTTCCATGTATTTACTGACTTAGCATTTATGTGGATGATATTGTCATCAACCCCAATTAGATGCGTAAGAATTTTCAGTAATACCAGGTATACCCTGCGTTCTGCACTGCTGTGGGCACTGAAGTGTGTGGATAAAGACAGATGATGCCACACCCATCTTGTGCTGTCGTTTTTATACTAGGAAGAGTGGCTGTCCATACAGTTTGGTCGGTGACACTTTGTCCTGAGACCCTACATCCTTGACCAGTGTGCTGGTACCTTGGTTTACAGAGTCCCTGCTGTGGTGTCCTCTGAGGATGGGCCATGACAGGTAAAGCTGTCTGTAGAAAGAAGGATCTCACTCACGTCTGTACTCTGCAGCTGGACGGCAGCACTTTACTCGTGGCGGCAGATGTGGTGCTTCTGGCAGTGCAGGACAGACTTCTAGATAGGCCATTCTCTATCCCCTTGTCGTAGGGACGGATATGTGGGTTACTCTGAGGAGGTAGTCCCATACCTTTTCCATAGAGCAGAGAGTAGGGGTTAGCTTTGGCTAATGAGCACTGTGGTGTTAGATGAGGACCTGGGGCCTTGGACAGACTCTGGGGTGGCAGAATGGGGAAGTAAGGGATGGCATGAAAGTGAGATCTGGGTTGGGGAGCAGAGCTCTGAGGATCTTGCTTGAATAAGAAGATACCGAGAGTATGTGGCATGATGACTTACCTGGAAAGTGGCTGGAAAACCTGATTCTTTGTAGATGGGGCTCTGATCTTATTTGGAGTTCCTTGATGGCTTTTGAGGGATGTGTGCTGTCCCTGTGGCAGTGACTCTTGTCCCTTACCTTTGTGAGGTAGTAAGGGTATCCTTGGATACTTTTTGGCCTTGAGGGCCTCTGCTAGGCCTCAGGATGATTGTGGGTAGTTTTGGCTTTACCCTGCTTAGAGCAGCTCAAAGACTGGCCTTCCTGTGGCCAGGTAGAGCCAGCTGCTTTCCACTATCTTGAATCTCCTGGCTTTCCAGTGCTATACTTCAGTTTGGTGACTTGGGTAGAGAGGGGCTGGTGCAGGCTGCTGACTAGGTTAGGAGATGTGCTATCTGGTATACTGCTCTGTCACCTGAGAAGACAGGTGTCTGGCGATTGCAGTGCCCATGCTGGTCTCTGAGGGGTTAGAAGTGATCCCTACACCTTACCTGCTGAGCTCAGAACTGGGCCCGTGTGATTGATACTCCACAGCCAGTCAGGATAGCTCAGTCTTACACTGGTATACCTCCTTTCTCGTACTCCCTGCATTCCCAGCTGCTGCAGATCAAGCCACTATGCTCCTGCTGGACCCTCCTGTTCCTCTGTCACAGCACATTCATAGGACTCTTAAAAGAGAATAGGTCACAGGTTCTGTAATCCTTTTAGTCTCACCTGTTGTATGAGCTTGTTAAACCCCTGGCAGGAAGAACATCTAGGTTTGACTGATGGGAAGTTTCATTTAATCTTCTCAGAGAGAAAATGATGAAGAGATGAAAGCTGCCAAAGAGAAGCTCAAGTACTGGCAGCGGCTTCGACATGACCTAGAACGTGCACGCCTGCTAATTGAGCTGCTGCGCAAGCGGGAGAAACTCAAGCGTGAGCAGGTGAGGCCCTTGGGTTCTGCCACCTTCCAAGGCTGTCTCTGGGTGGACCTCTTGCTGCTGTATGGAATGTGGCTAGAGATGCTCTGGAGTGGCCCTGTGTACTTGCTGGCTTTATGCTGCTATCCCCACCCCACAGCATATCCCTACTTTCTAGTTGGTCCTGTGGTGTCATTTTTGGGTAGCCACCCCTGAATTTGCAAGGCCTTTAAAGGAGACTTCTGCCTTGGAAGAAGCACATGTCCTTGCGTAGAGAAGGCTGCTTTGTGGTAGGGTGCTAGCCTGTGTGTAGGCTGCTCTGTGCTGATGGTTGGAGTGTTACTTCTGTGACTGTGCGGTATGTGAGCTGCCATGGTTTCTCAGAGAGGTGTACCCACAATCTTCTAGAGACAGTGTGTACTGTCGTTGCCAGGTGAAGGTGGAGCAGATGGCTATGGAGCTCCGGTTGACACCGCTGACTGTGCTGCTGCGCTCAGTCTTGGAGCAGCTACAGGAGAAGGACCCTGCAAAAATTTTTGCCCAGCCCGTGAGTCTAAAGGAGGTGCGTGTTGCTGTGTTTCACTGTTCTGTCTCTTGTGTGGCTCTGGATCTGTATTGCTGTTTGATTAGTAAGCATGTAACTGGGAGAGCAGGCTACTTGCATTCCTAATTCTTATTATTATTTAATGAATATATTATTTAATATTTAATGAATGTTTAATGACTAATTTTAATTATAAAAGAGTATGAGTCTCATTGTAAAGCATTGAAATGCCTAGGTACAGGCTGGAGAGATGGCTCTGAGGTTAAGAGCACTGGCTGCCCTTCCAGAGGTCATGAGTTCAATTCCCATGGTGGCTTACAACCATCTATAATGAGATCTGGTGCCCTCTTCTGGCTTGCAGGTTTGCATGCAGACAGAATGTTGTATACAGAATAAATAAATAAATACATCTTAAAACAAAACAAAACAAAAACCAGAAAAGCCCTCAGTGTAAATCTCTACTCAGAACTTAGCTACTGGTGATGTTAGCCCTGATGGTACTCCATTTGATATTTTTTAGTTAAAGAAATTGAATTGGAAAGGTCCCTGCAAAGATTGGGCTTAGTTTGATTGGCTTACTGTTGCCACGTGAAATTAGTCTTGCTGGGTGGGAGGTATGTCTCAGGTGTGATTGATTTTATAGATAACATAAAATAAATTTTGTTTTTTTTCTTTGGTTTGTAAATGTTTATTTTTTTCCTAAAATTAGGTACCAGATTATTTGGATCACATTAAACATCCCATGGACTTTGCCACAATGAGGAAACGGCTAGAAGCTCAAGGGTATAAAAACCTCCATGCGTTTGAGGAGGATTTTAATCTCATTGTAGATAACTGCATGAAGTACAATGCCAAGGACACCGTGTTCTATAGAGCTGCAGTGAGGCTGCGGGATCAGGGAGGTGTTGTTTTGAGGCAGGCCCGGCGTGAGGTGGACAGCATTGGCCTGGAAGAGGCCTCGGGAATGCACCTGCCTGAGCGACCTGTCGCAGCCCCTCGGCGGCCTTTCTCCTGGGAAGAGGGTAAGAAGCCAGCACTGCATCTAGGAAGAGGGCGGATGCCTTTTCCCTCAGACTGCAGTGATTAGGATTCCAACATGTGGCCACCATAAGTGCTCCTGAGCGTGTGCTCTTTCATTTTCTACTTCCACATGTGTTGTACACGCAGCACATCTTGGGCCTTGCTACATTTCACATTCAACAGATGTCTAGTTGAGCCCAGATCTGGATGGCATAGGGCAAGAAGACAGTATAGCTGAGGATTTCTACCTGAAGGGCCTGACCTGGCTTTTCAGGAAGTCTTACAGCGAGCGAGAAGACAGCTATTTATTGGTAGTTGTATTTCAGCTGAGAAACAAAAGCAGGAGCTAACATTGGCTTCACCTCTGACCCTCTCTCTTGGATGCTCGCAGGTGTTCATAGAGGGCCTGGCCTTAGCCTATCTCTAGGACTTGACCTAACCCTCCAGGGTGAGCTTTTACTTTGGGCCCCACCAATCACATGTTGTTTTGTTGCTTATCAGTTTCCTCCAAGCTAGATGGTGTGTGTTTTTTGTTTTTTTTTTAGATAAGGTCTTGCTGGTTAGCCTTGGTTGGCCTGGAACTCAATATGTGGATCAGGCTGGCTTGGAACTGACAGAAATTCATCTGCTTCTGCCTCCTGAGTGCTGGGATTAAGGATGTGCACCACCACATCTGGCCTCCAGTTAGTTTTTGTAAACATTTTGCCCCTGTGGAAATTCAGTAGGTGAATGGGGTTGGTGGTCCACTTGGAGCAGGAAGTTTTCCTGTATTCACGGTTGTTTCCAAAACCCGAGATCCTGTTTTGACTGACCTACTTTTCTCCTCTTTCGCAGTGGGACTGTGCTGATTTATGTCTCACTTCATACTTTGTTTTCTTCTGGATGACCAACTGGTCACTGTGTCCTTACTCTTTGTTTTGCTTTTCCATTGGGCTACATTTGTGTCTTAGTGAGGAGTCAGGGCCTCAAAGGTCCCCTGACTTCTGGCCTAGAGTGACTGTCTGTTAGTACTCAGGCATCTGCAAAGCATACAGGTTAGATAGAGTTCTTTTCAAGATAGGATGTAGTGCTAGACATTTGTAGTCTCAGCACTCAGGAAGATTGTCGAAGTTCAGGGCCAGTCTGAATTATAGTGATTTCCAGGCTAGTGTGAGTTATACATCCTGAGTCCCTGTCTAAAAAACACAACTGATCCAAAAAATATAATTAGGAAGTAAGCACAAGTGGGTTGGAGTGTATGGTTTGCTAGTGTTTTCCTGGCATGCCCATAGCCTGGGGTTCAATCTCAATACAGCATAAACTGGGCAAGGTGGTTGCAAGCATTTTAATTTCAAAGTCATCTTGGCTACATAGTGAATTAAGGCCAGCCATGAGACCTTGTCTTGAAAAATAGACATGCACGCATGCGCTCTCATATGCACAGAGGTAACAGCTTCTAGAAGCCTAGATAGATCCAGTATTGTTAGATCAGAGCCATCTTGTGCTGAGATGTTCCTGTAGCAGTCTCTGCTGGAGCTGATAGCCACCAGGATTATAGAGAGAGTCCTTTATGTACATCTACATTCTCTTCTCCAGGCTGTGTGTCAGGCAAGCGTGGTGCTCCATCCTTCTTGGTTGTCACAGGACACGTGCCTGTGACTATACTCTGGATGGTCTTGGCTGTTAGAAGCAGAGGAGCCCAATGGCATATGGAACCTTTTACCCCACAGCTTCTGATACTCATGCTCTCTAGATGGAAGGGGCTTGGAGGTCTCAAAGTTGACACTTTGAGGAAACTGACTCTGCCATTGCTAAGTAAATTTCTATGCCAGGCTTTTTGCCAAAGAGGAAAGTAATAATGAAAAGTAGAAATTTGTATTTTCTTTAGTGATTGGACTAGAAAGAAAGGGGGTGGTTTGTGGCAAGGCTACCTTTGGGTACATCTGCCACTGTCCTGAGCCCTCTGCCACTGTCCTGAACCCTGCTATAATGAAGATACTAGTCCTTTTAAAAAAGAAGCAGACAAGAAGGGCATGGTAGCTCATGATTGAAATTCTAGCACTCAGAAGGTTGAGGAAGGAGGATTGCAAGTTTGAGGCGAGCCTGGGCTATATAGTGAGGCTCAACAAAAAAAATGAGCCTTGAAAAGTTGAGATGGTTTTTTTTTTTGTTGTTGTTGTTAATGATGATTATGTGTTTTATTTATTTTGGTGCTTTAAATGAAAAGAACTTTGTTTACTTGAATTCATTTGAGAGCTTAAGTTGAGATTTTGTTAGAAATAGTGTAACTGCAAGCCCATAGGGGGCTTTATTCACACCTTGTTGCTAGTTAGTGTTGTTCTTGTAAACAGGACACTTCACCTGGACTTGGGTTTCTGGGCCGGGTACCACATCTGGGCAGATCTCCTTTATGTTGTCCCTCTGTCATCCCTAGGGGCTCTTCCTTTCTTTTAAAGAATTTCTTTGGCAATTTCACTAATTTAAGTTCTTTAGTCAGCATTTGGAAGACTTGTGGACTCTGCAGCCTAGTGTCCATGGACACAGTGATTCACAAGCATTTCGCCTAGGATGGCATTTGTGACGTGTAAACAGTCCATGTCAACATGTCGGCACACTGTCACTTCCTTTGGCCGTCCATATTGTGTCTGTGCTGATGCATAAGGTCTCCTGCATTTCTGATGGTCTTTGTGCCCCTCACTTGGAATGGGCTCTTCATACAGCAAGACTGAGTTGGGTCCTGTTCCAGGAGAGGCCACACATGCTACCTGCATATCTTCTCCTGTGGCCACACTATTCTTTGTGTCATACTGACTGGAAGAGAAAGTCTTTTAGGAGTGTCTTTTTTCTCCTTTAGGCAACAGATTCAGATGAGGGTAGAGGACACTATATGGCATCAAATGGTGAAGCTGGAGCTTTGGCCAGGGGCAGGCTAAAGAATAGTTGGGACCAATGTGTTATTCTTAGAGGTGCCCAAGGATCAGGTGACTAATGATGCATGTTGTTTGGTTCAGTGGACAGGTTGCTGGACCCAGCCAACAGGGCCCACATGAGCTTGGAGGAGCAACTGAGAGAGCTACTGGACAAGTTGGACCTCACCTGCTCCATGAAGTCCAGCGGCTCACGGAGTAAACGGGCAAAGCTGCTCAAAAAAGAGATTGCTCTTCTCCGAAACAAGCTGAGCCAGCAGCACAGCCAGCCCCCACCCACAGGGGCAGGTACAGGAGGCTTCGAAGATGATGCAGCTCCACTGGGGCCGGACACGGGGGAGGAAGGTAAGCATGAAGGGGTGGGAGGGTCACACCCATGGACATGGGTGTTTCTTGTCAGGCTTGAGTGCTCTGTAGTAACCATGAATTTATAAGTTTTGAATGTCATAGAACTCTGATCACTGCATATTCCACCAGGTTTTTGATGCCCTTTGAAAGGATGTTCTTCTGGTTGTTGTCTGCTGTATTTTGCCTTTTAGTTTACAAGCCTGAAGGCATGGAATGAGATTTTCTTTAACTTGAACCTGAAGTGCTTTTAAAAGGGTAGTTTAGAGCTGATGCTGTGTTGAAGGTGGCTTCTGCAGTAGGAGCAAGAAATGTCTTTGTTATATTTTGTAAACTGAGGTATAGAGTATTAGAGAATGAAACAGCCTAAAATTGTTTTGACTTTGCGTGTGTAGGTTAGAGGAAAATTAGTGTGAGTTAGTGTCTCTCCTGGTACCTTACAGGAACTGGGGCTCGAACTTAGGTGGTCAGGACTTGAAAGCACCTCTCCCTGCTAAGCTCTTTTGCTGGCTTTGTGACAGCTTTCTGAGAGGAATAATTATTGCTAGAGCACACCCAGCCCTGGGCTGTAAGGGTGGGAAGGAGACTGCCGTACTCCTAGGCAGAGGCCTGTTCCCAGATTGCTCAGCAGCCTCAGGCCTTTCCTGTCCACCTTCAGTGGACACCATCTTGTCCTAGCAGCATTGAATGGCATCTGGGAAAGATCTGGACAGCTGAGATGTTAGGATGGGGAGGACGGAGAGGCAGGAGAGACTGTCTGCTCGTGGGGTACATGCATGAGGAGGTCATTGTATGGAGGCCTTTGTATGTGGTGAATCTAAGTATGGAAAGTCTAGAGAATCAGCACACCCTTCAGTCCACTTGGCTCAGTCACCACGTTTCAGTTCCATGAAATGGGAAGAAAAATAAGAGCTGCTCCTGCCACTGTTAGCAGTTTGGCTTATGATTTGCCTGTGTGTTTTTCTTGCCCCATCTAAATAAGAATAGGGAAAGAGTAAAACAAGGCAGATGTAGTTGCGATTTGCATTTTGTTCTGTATGGCTATCTGTGCCAGATATGGCTCTGACCTACTCCTCATAGTGACACGGTTTCACTAGGTTTGTGCCAGTCCTGTAGATTGTTGGTGACAATCTTCTAGTCCACTTTCTCCTTCTGGTTGCTTCTTTTATATGGTTGTGCTAGGCAACCAGCAGAAGCTACGGCTAACGCCACTGAGTTCTCCTGGCCTTAGAATTTACTTCTAGTATGTCCAGTTGTAAATTTCACATACTCCCTTGATTGGTCCACACAGTAAAGTTTTTATTCTTCAGTGTGTGACATATTTCTTCCTCATTGTCTAAAAGCCTAATTACTAGCACATGGCAGTCTTCTGCCGTGGTTGAGGGCTCTATGTTTTCTTTAAGGAACATTTGTTCATGGGACTGTTGGCAGACAGATGTACACCAAATACTGCTATTCTTTGCATTCTGTGGTGAATTCCACCTAGAGCTGTTTCCTGGTTCCCATGATAGCCTTTTGCAGGCCCCTCTTACTACTGCTACAACTGGCTGAGGAGGACCCTTGGCCTAGCCACCCAGTGATCTGTCACTATTTGTGCCGAAGAGTCAGCTAGGGAGGAAGGGGATAGACAGGACAGCTCACTGATACTGCAGTGGCTTGCTCTTGAAAGAGAAACCTGACTTCTGTCCTCACCACTATGTGCAGGTATGCAGAATTTCATTTCCTCCCCAAAAGGTCTCTGGTAAAATGAGTGCTAGTTTTATAGGGTTGAGGTTTCTCTTTTCACCTAAGTCCCTCAACTCAAGGAGGAGCCAGCAGTGTCCTTGGAAGAACTGGTCTGGTGGGGTCACTTTGAAGGAAACATATTGGTGATAGCTGAGACAAATGCCTAGAAAGTTGTTGGCCTGTGTTTAAAACTCAGGAAAAGAACACTTTCCTTTTAGCTGAGAGGATCAATGAATGGAGAAGGAAATAGCCCAGCAGTCCATTCTGAGGCAGAACTGTGGGGATGGAATTTAGGACCCTTAAAGAGATCGAATTTCAGACAGGCAACAGGGTAGTACATAAATGTTGGTGTGGATAACAGAAGCAGAACTGTGAAATTGCTATATGTATGTTAGGATGGAACCCCAAATTCAACACAATACGTACGTAGTTCAGCATATTCTTCTCAAAGAGCATGTTTTGCTTGGGTGAGGTCACATGCCAGAGGCAGAGGCAGGTAGAGCTCTTTGAGTGTAGAGTTCAGCCTGGGCTACATAGCAGTAATAATGGGAAAAAAATTTCCATTCTTTTCTTGAGAATGACCATAGATTTTTTTTTTTTTTTTAAATCCGGGAAGGCATTTCTTAATGTAAAATAAGCAGTCTCACTTAAATAGTAATTAAATAACACTTTTGTATTTTGTGACATTTAGGTTGTTTACATTAGAGGAAACAGTATAGCTGTTGGCAGCAGGCCCTAAAGGCCACCATCTGAGGAAGGAAATAGGTTCTGGCTGTCTTGGGTGGTAGTCATGCCCTGGCTGCTACTGCAAGCAGAAAGCTATTTTTCAGGAGGCCTTCCATGTTGACCTTAAGGTTGAAGAGCTCCGGTCAGTTGAAGGCTGAGAGACGCCTGGAATGGGGCCATTGATAAGCCTGTGGGACAAGTTTGAGCTTGTAGACCTTTTTATTCATTAGGGTTTTAGTGGATTAACTAGGACCTTTGGGGAAACCAGGGTCTATGTGCTGTTGAATGGGGCTTACATCTTGTCTATGGGTAGCTTGTAGGGTGTGCATGCTGAAGATTCTGGGACATATTAACACTGCCAATGGGGTATCACTGTTTACACAGCAGCCAGGTGCTGCTCCTGCTGTATGTGCCCTATGTTAAAACTCAGCAATGAGTACAGTGTAGACTCTGCTTCTTCAGGGCTGGCAGAGGAAGAGAGCAGGAGATAGATTGCGGATGGAGATGGTACAGTTTCTAGCTATGTGTTGGAATGTCTCCACACACTTTGCTGTGGTAGCCAGAGTTGTCTGTGGCTTTGGTGGAAGCATTAAATTGGCTTGGTGGCCTTGTAAGTGGAGAATCATGGTCAAACAGGGACTAGCTGGTCCTGAGTAGATGTCTGTGTAATCAGCATGTGATAATATGAGCAGCTTTTGCCTTACTGCTTTATGTTGTAAATCCTGGTTGGTGTTTATTTGAATATTGGCATTCATATTCATGTTGGAGTTGTGTGATGTTGATTCTGGAAGTTAAGTAATGTCCAATTGTTAGCACACAGTGAGGTTTTGAAAATAAAAAATGTTTTGCATTTGTATATTAACTGCCAGTAAGATTTCTGCCCAAGGGACCTGATGGGGTTGTTAGTTGTGGCGCTAGTGCTGCCCAGTGTGCCGGTGTGAGGGTTCCCTCATCAAGGAGCCTGATAATCTTAAGTGTTGCTGAGGGTCACATAATTTTAGTGGTTCATGTGGCTCCATGGCTACTGGAGATGGCCTTTCACTTGGGCCTGTACATAGCCTCTTGTATCCAGTGTGATTCTTTTTGTAACACCCAGGAGTATGTCAGTTAACTATGTGGTGGTGGCTGGGAACCTGGTTTCCTACTCGGGGGTTACCACAGAGCAGGGAGAACACAGATCAGTGTGCCTGGCCATGCAGTCCCTCATGGGCAGGCAGCTTTTGATTAGACATTGCTTAGGGAAAGTGGAATGTGGTGGAGTCCTTGTGCAAAGGGCCAGGCATGTTTAAATTAACTCTTGTCTTGGCAGTAGTGACTGAATCTAAAAGTTCAGTAATAGGCAGAAAGTGGGTCTTTGGTACCTCTTAGCCATGGAGAGAATGGATAGGATATCTGTAGTGTCTGGAGCCCTGGGCAGGAGGCCCCTCAGGTCCCATGTCTGCTGGTCTTGTACTGCTTGGAGATGCCCATTAGCCTTGGCCCTGAAGAGGCCATAGAGACTGGATTGGACATTTTGGGACCCTGAATTAGGATAAGGTGCTTGGACATTCAGGTGGGAGATGGAGGCAGGAGGCAAAGTCAAGAAGTGTGCAGTGAAAGTGAGCCTGATAGTGGTCACCTGCCTCAGCCGTGTGCTCCTGTACCAGCCTACATAGGATCTAGTGCCAGTGATTTCTGTTCTCACGCTTATGTGCACCAAGAATGCCATGCACAGCTCCGCATTGTTCCTGATCCCATCTTTTCAGGGGCCCTGTGTGCTCTGCACGCACTGTGCTTCTAAAACTCTTGATGAACCCCTAAACAAGTGGGCAGGAAGAATTTTGTCATCAGCCAACATGCCAGTGATTCAAGATTCAGCATTTCCACTTCATTGAATTTTAATCTCCAAGCACAGATTTTTTTGGCCCTTGTGGCATGAGTTTATGCATTGTTATCTTCTAGATAAAGCTTTTCCACAAAAGACCTCTTAACGGGCTTTTTGTTGATGCTCTGCTTCCTCCCCTTGGTGGTAGAGTTGCCTCTAATAGGCTCCACCTGCACACAGTCGGCCCAAAGCCACCTCACTTGCAAGGGGTGCTGTTTGAATTTCCTGTCACCCTCAGCCTTGCATTGCTGAGTGGAGGTGCTTAGGAGAACTTCTCTGGCCTAGAACATTTGTGATCCAGAGGCATAAGTGGAGCTTCATATCGTGTAGCTTTTCATTTCAAGGGGACTTTTGAATTTAAAGTTTTGTGACATAGTGTAAATGTTTTGTGGGCAGTTTGTAGTTTGAACAAAATAAAAACCATACCTAGTGATAATATATTCTACTTTGGCTTGTTTAAATTGATGCTCTTGGTTTTTCTCTCATGTCCTAGAGTGAGAATCTCAGAGTAAGTGTTATCTAGAAAGAACCCCTAGCTAGTAGCTTCGCCAAGCAGGGCCTAACCGTACACCATGAGCTTCACTGCCATTCTGTCGCTTGAGATTTTTATGTGTGAAGACAGGAATATAATACTCTCTGGGGTTGAATTTAAATTAAGATATCAGGTCCATATTGTTTTCATTTTTATTTTTTTATTTTACGTGTATCAGTGTTTTGCCTCTATGTAAGTGTACCAGGTGTGCATGCCTGGTGCCACAGAGGCCAGAAAAGGGCATTTGATTTCCTGGAACTGGAGTTACAGACAGTTGTGGGTCGCCATGTGGATGCTGGGAACTGAACTTGGGTCCCTTGCAGGAGTAGTAAATGTTCTTAACCAGTAGATGCTCTGAGCCAGCTCTTAGCTCGCATGTTGGTGAATTATAAACACTTTGTTAAAGAGGTTGAAATGATTTTGTGGGTCTTTTTTATTTTTAAAGATAATGAGGTGGGAAAGTAGTGCCCGCAGGTCTGGATAGTCCAAGGGAGTGGAAGGTCATCCTGCCTCCATAAGAGTCTTCCTCAGCCACCCCCACTCCCAGAGCTTGGGCTTTGACTTCGAAAGCCCTGGTTAGACAACTTAACATTTGTTTTCCTTATCTTCGCCACCTGGTGGTGCAGCATAAAGTGCTGTGGGGACCTTTTTAGGCTCCCTTAGTTCTGTGACTTTTCACCTTCCTCAAGGTAAGTGAATATTGATACAGAGATTGTCTTGAACTCAGATAAGATTTTTAATATTGCTGTGTGTTAAATGCTCTTTCACAGTTTTTTCCAGAAAGTAACTTGTGCACCTGGGCTTAGGACACGAGGCCCGAAATCTTTGGTTAGGGAAACACACACAGTGTTACCTGACGGCCCCGGGCTGCACACTGCTCAGCAGACCATTGTGTGTGATGCTGTTTCCTTAGATGAATTAGTGTTTTGGTGGACTTCACATTTATATAAGTTTTATAATAGATTTTATAATCTTCAGTTTTCAAAATCACTTTATTTATAATTTTTTCAGGAGATAAATCTCCCCCTAAACTTGAACCATCAGATGCATTACCTCTTCCTTCAAACTCGGAGACTAATTCAGAACCACCAACCCTCAAACCAGTAGAACTCAACCCCGAGCAGAGTAAACTATTCAAAAGAGTCACATTTGATAATGAATCACATAGCACTTGCACTCAGAGCGCACTGGTAAGCGGACACCCTCCAGAGCCCACCCTCGCCAGTAGTGGCGATGTGCCGGCGGCGGCGGCCTCCGCAGTGGCGGAGCCATCAAGCGATGTAAACAGACGCACTTCTGTTCTCTTCTGCAAATCGAAAAGTGTAAGCCCCCCAAAGTCTGCCAAGAACACTGAAACCCAGCCAACTTCTCCTCAGCTAGGGACCAAAACCTTTTTGTCTGTAGTCCTTCCGAGGTTGGAGACTCTACTGCAGCCAAGGAAAAGGTCGAGGAGCACATGTGGAGACTCCGAAGTGGAGGAGGAGTCCCCGGGAAAGCGTCTGGATACAGGTAAATGTCAGGGGCAGCTCTCTCCAGGGATCTGTTAATACAAAACCATGGTACTGAGCTCTTGTTTCTGCAGCATTCTCTTCATTTCTGGAGGTGAAGACAGACAACATGGATTTTCATTCTAAAGCTGAGAGCTGTTTGCAGGCAGTGGCCATTCAGCCCCTTGGTAGCACAGCAGCTGGGTATGGCTGGCCCTGCCTGTCCTTTGTCCCCTTTCTCCTGTCCCTGTGGGTTTTTCACACATTAGCTTTGAATGTGGTTTGGTTGAGTATCTTGACTATCATGTTCATGGATGTGTGTAAACTGTGATCTGTGAATGGGGACACCTGGCACTTCGATAGACCCAAAGTGTGTGTGTCTCCTGAGGTCAGTTCCCACAAACCCAGAGTCATAGATTTGAACCTGAACCTTTCTTTCTTGAAGACTACTTGTTCCCTGGGCTCATCTAAAAATAATCTATCATCTCATTACTTATAACACTTTGCATAATTGGTTTAAGGAATATTTTACTGTTTCTTCAATTTTTTTTTTTTTTGTAGCTTGTTTTAGTATACATCCATCGTACTGCTAACACCTGCCCCCCCATCACACTAAAAAAATGTTTCTCATTTACTCCTAAGCTTTTTTCCTTTTAATGGAGATAATCCTTTTAAAAATAAAAGAAAGCTAGCCTGGCATGGTAGTGCATGCCTGTAATCCCAGCACTTGGGGAGGCAGAGGCAGGCGGATTGCTGTGAGTTCGAGGCCAGCCTGCTCTACAGTTCGAGTTTAGGACAGCCAATGCTGCACAGAGAAACCCTGACTTAGAAAAGAACAGCAACAAAAAAAAATCCTAGTTAGTGGATTTTTTTATAATCCTATAGCTGTTAGTAATTACTAATAGCTATATGACAGCTATTACTAATAGCTATATAAATATTAATTTATTCCTGTATTTTTTGTGCAGGTCTATGCTACAGTGTGCACATATGAGGGAGGGAATAAATTTTTAGGACACTTGTGGAATTTGTTATCTCCTTTGATTATGTGGGGTTGAACTCAGGTCATTGGCTTGGCAGTAAGGGAATTCAGTTCCCACTGTACCATCACCTCGGCTCACTACTGAGCTGTGCTTTTTTTTTTTTTCGAGATGTCGCCACATATGCCTATATCTTTAGCATCTCCATGAAAATTCCCTGTGCTGTGCTTGAAGAACCTGGCTTGGCATTCCTCACAGCCTCCTATCTAAGCCCTATATAAAACATAGTAGGGAAAGGTGTATTTGTGTTCTTGAACAATGACTGCCAGCATCAGATTTTCAACATCATTTTTTCTGTTTGAGACAGGTTTGTATTTTTGTTTTTGGTCCTTGATTAAAGGTTGGTTGTTATTCTCTGTTCTCCTGTCCCACCTAGATAACCGTCTTAGTTACTTTTCTGTTGCTGTAAAGAAACAACAATGATGGAGGCAACTTATAAAGGAAATCCTTGAACTTGTGGCTCATAATTCTAGAGGATTAGAGTCCATGGCCATCATGGCACTGAGCATGGTAGCAGGCAGGCATGGTGTTAGAGCCTGTATCTGATCTGCAAGCTTGGGGCTGTTGGGAGAGGGGAGAGCTCAAGCAAGCAGGAGAGCGAACGCTAACTGGAAATGGCTTGGGCTTTTGAAACCTTAAAACTTACCCCTATGACATACCTTCTCCAAAAAGATCATACCTCCTAATCTTTCCCAAACTGTTATACTGACTGATCACCAAGCATTTAAATATATGATCCGGTAGGGACCGTTCTCATTCAAACCCACATTCCATTTCCTGGGCCCCTATAGACTGTGCCCATATATCACAATACAAAATTCATGTAGTCCTACTTCAGAAGTCTCCATAGTCTCACAATTTCAACAGTTTAAAAGGCTGAAGTTGGGTTTGGAGACATGGCTCAGCAGTTAAGAGTATGACTGTTATTCCAGAGGACCAGAGTTCAATTCCCAGCACCCACATGGCAGCTCATAATTGTCTGTAACTCAAGTTCCAGTGAATCCAACTCCCTTATGTAGACTTACATGTAGGCAAAACACCAAATTACAAAAAAATATATTAATTAATTTAAAAAGTCCAAAGTCTGAGACTCTTAATTTTAACCCCTTGTTAAATCAAACAACAACAAAAACCCAAACAAAAAACCAGATCACATACTTCTAACATACAATGGTACAGAAAATACATTAACATTCCAAAAGGGAAAGGGTGCATAGTATGGAAATACTAGATTAAAGTAAGACTTTAACCCAGTAGGGCAAACTCCAAATCATAGTATGTCCAAAACACACCTATGACTGCAAAACACACCTCTCTCGGGCCGGTTCCATGCTGTGTTTGCAGCTCTTCTTGGTAGACAACCATGACTTTGGCAGCTTGAACATCTTGAAGTCTCCAATGCAATCCAGGCTTTGCTTTCACAGTTTCACACAATATACTTTCTGGAGGTCCCCATGCAGGAATTCCCCTGCCACACAACTACTTGGTCTCAGTGGCTTTCCTTAGTGGAGGAAGAAGATCCAACAGCCCTTTTATTCTGGAATCCTTCAGAAGCACTAGGCTAAAGGGCTGTATCAGGCTTCCAGCTTGGGTCGAAACCTGCCCTTGCTTAAATTATGTTAGCATAAGCTTTGGTTTGTTGTTGCTTTTCAAGAACAGATCGTTCCCCTAGGCCTTTCTTCACACAGATTGCAGGATTAGCTAAGTAGAGTCCTATCCTCAGGATATTGCTCCCTTCATTCATTTCTCCTTACTTAATCTCTTTTAGCATAAACCTTGGGTCCAAAATTAAATTTTGTGGTATTCTTTTTCTCCTTAAACTAGGTATTTTGTGTTTTCTTTTTGTTTCACTTGCTCTTTTTCATTGTAGATACATGTAAGAGTGATTACTAATAGCTTTATGACAGAGTTGTTATTAGGTAAAATCTTTACCCTCCCCCAAAGTTATAAATTCTAATTTAGTTTCAAATGGTTCTTTGTTTTAATTGTTGTTGTTTGTCCAAGACAGGCTTTCTCTGTGTAACCACAGTTGTCCTGGAACCTGCTCTGTAGAGCAGGCTGGCCTTGAACTTGGAAATCTGCTTGCCTTTGCCTCCCAAGCACACTGGGATCAAAGGTATGGGCCACCACCTCCTGGCTTCTTGGGCTGATTCTTAGGAAAAGGACAAAACCAGCCACATTCTTTGCAGAAATATCACAAGAATGGTCTTTAGCCCAGTTGCTAATGTTGTTTGCCCTGAAGTCTCTTGAGTGGGGCTTTGGAGACTACTGTCTTCCAAGCTCCCATTAGAATGGCCCATTAAACCCCACTTAATAGTGTTCAACCTCTAGTCCAAAGTCCAAAGTCTTCCAAGATCCAGTATGGTCAGGCCTGTTACCCCAGTACTTCCTGGTACCAGCTTCTGTCTTACTTTTTTCTTGCTGTGAAGAGTAACTTGTAAAAGTAAGCATCAAATTTATGCCTCATGTTTAGAGAGAGAGTCCACCACCATCATGGTACTGGAGACTTAGCTGAGAGCTTGCAAGCATGAAGCAGAGAGAAGGATTGCTAACTGGGAATGGCAGGGGCTTTGAACCTGAAAACCCAACCCTAGTGACACAGCTTTTCAAACAAGGCCACACTTCAAACCTTCCCAAACTGTTCCACTAACTGGGGACCAAGTGTTCAAGTATATGATTGTATGGGGCCCATTCTTATTCAAACCACCATTTTAAAAAATGCATTTCCTTTCAGGCATGTTAGTGTTGGATGATTTCTCCTGCATATCAGAAGGGAGCAACACCTAGGTCTTGCTGATGAGTGAATTCTGTTTTCTGGAACCTTGCCATGTGGTCTGGTCAGAGAGTTGGGTGGGCAAGGCTGGCCTGGTATTCTCAGTGGACTGTTGACACCTCTTCATTCTTTCCTTTCTCTATCTGTTGGGTTACCTGGCCTGAAGCACCACACCCAGAACATTTCTTACCAAAGGCAATAAATTGTGATGTGTTTGTTATCAAAATAATTCCTTAAATTTTTATTTCTTTTGTGTGTGTAGGTATTGGAGAGTGAATCCAGGGCCCTGTGGCAAGTTGTATACCATCCCTTTAAAGTAGTTTCTTTTATATTCATTCATTCATTCATTCATTCATTCATTCATTCATTCATTCATTCATCCACTCATTCATGTGTGTGTATGTGCGTGCACTTGCATAGTCGAGCACATGTGCTTGCATGCCACAGCATGTTTGTAGATCAGAGAATCAGAAGATTCTCTCAACTGTGTGGGTCCCAGACATGTGTAGCAAGCACCTTTACACTGACCCATCTTGCTGACCCTTTTAAAAAAAATTTGAGACAGACTGGTCTTTGAACCTTTTCCCTAACTTAAATAGGCCTTAACACTTTAGCCACCTACCTCAGCCTCTGAAGTAGCTGAGTATGTGTACCAACAGGCCCAACTAATTTCATTATTATTTTGCACTCAGTAATTTTATAGAAACTTCTCTCAAAGCCATCTTATTTTGATGAATTGATAATAGCACTTTAAATTTCTGTAACATTTGGTTTCTATGAAGCAATTTCAATGTGCCACAAGAAGTAGATTGAAACTGAAGTTGTTTGAATTCTTGGGAGTTTCTGTAACTTTTCCTAGCCATGTGAAGGACTTTAGAGGCTTTTTGAGTTCACTGAAAGACCTTTGTCACTGAAGTGGTTGGTCATGGTTTGCTGTGCTCTGGTCCTGGGAGATTGCCCGGTGAATGTCTCAATACCGGGTGACGTGTGCACAGGATGGAATGGAAACAGCCTTCTGGCCCTTCAGGGTTCATATCTGTCAGCAACAGAAAGTCTGTTTTGACCCTGCAGGACACTGTAGGAAAAGCTCTCGCCATGTTGCTGCTGGCCAGACACCCTGCTGTGTACTTGGCAGCTTCTGCCAGGCAGCCCAGTTAGCCATATGGGCTCTGCTAGACCATTTGTCACCTGAGGGCTAACACCACAGAGTTCACAAAATGTCATGGGTGTTCACATATGACTAGAGTTCTTTTTGGGTTCTCAGTGATAACGGTGAGTCCCAAGCAGTCTTAACTATAGACCTGTAGTATGTGTGCTCCCCCGTGCCTTTGATTCTGACTGAAATGGAGATTTCTGCTTTCTTATTCCAGAATGGCAGTAGATTTCAGTGGATGCATGGTGAATTCCTAATCGCACTCCTGAGCAGCCGGGAGCCTTATTAGCACTAAGATCTGACCCTCAGGAGCAGGAGGCGTCTACTGCTGCATCTGCCTGGCCCTTGGTGGGTCAGGCATGGGCTGAATGGGCCCATTCTACCATCGGTGCTGGCTGCGCCTCCACCTGAACCTTCTGGTGCTCTCTGCGCACCTGGATTTCTTGTTCCAAGTTGCAGTTCTTCGCTGTTTGAGGACTTGGAGTATTCAGAACCTTCTGATCTTTTCCAGGTTCATCTGGCACTGTGAACTTTTAGGGAATTCTCTGGTGCTCTTCAGTGCACTGCAAGATTCCAAGTTAGATTAAGTATGGACTGACTTATTCTAAAAACGCCCACCCACAGACCTCACTTGCTCATGCCTGCAGGACAGGCAGGACATGTGGGCAGTGCAGAGCTTGGTGTCACTACTTTTATGGTTATATATATATATTTTTGGAGCTGGCTTCTGTGTTGTAGATTCTTTACTCTGCCTGTTTATTTCCGTCAATGGACCATCAGGCCAGGACCTGTATCAACTCTTACTTTGATACGATACTCGGTGCTGTGGAGATTCTCAATGAAGTGGGTGGTGTGGTGGTGGTGAGCAAGCAAAATTTCTTCCATGGCCGTTGACTGTTGAGGGAGGAGATGATTCCTGCCCTTGCAGTCAGCCTAAATGGCTTCTTACTGTTTTCTAGGTTCTCAGTTAACTACTAATGTGCCTGGGTAACTCACTCTTTGGATCCTAATTCTTTTCTCTTAACCTCGACTTGGACTGGAGTTCTGCTAAATGGCCTCTTGGAATGCAAAGCCTTCGCTGCCTCCTTGCCTTGCTCCTAGTTCTTGAGGATCACATTGGAACCATCTGCTGAGCCATCCTCTAAACAGACACTCAGACATCTACCCTTGGAGGAGCTCTTTGTCTTGGGCCAGCCTACCTACCCCTCTCTAAGTCAGCCCAGCAGCTGAGAGGAGCCCTGGTGCCTGAGCAGACATCTTTGGCGCCTCAGGTCTTCCTGGTGCTGTGGCAAGAGCTGCTGTAGCTTGGACAACACAATCCAACAGTTTGAGCCTCATCCTGAGCATGTTCAAAACTGGCCTGTGATGACTGGGGGCTCTGGTTTTAGAGGAGCTTGGCCTAGGTGTCTGAAGGGACTGTACATGCGCACTGCCTAAAGCGGGGCCTGAATAGAGCTCCCTACTTGGTTGTTAGCATCTTTTATTTCTTTGTTCTCTACCTGATTGTCCTTCTCCTTTCTTCTCTTTTAATTTCTCTTGGATTATTAAGCATTGTGATAGTCTTGTTGGTAGCTGTGCAAATGCCTGCTGAGCCAACTGAGAAGTCCTGCTGGAATGGCCCTTGAGGAGTCATTTTGGCCTGGCTTCTGGCCTGTCTTGGCTGTGTGCAGCAGTGTCTTCCTAGACCGAACTCCTGAAAAGCAGGGTGGTAGGTGGGGTGGCATGGTTTGCTGTGCTTTAATTGAAAGGCTGAAAGATTGACCCAATGTGAAGTTCTTCTGGAGACAACAATGTCATCAGATGATAATAGATACTTCTGCCGCCACCCTGAAATGATTGCACTGAAATGAGTGCATTCCTAGCCTGGGGCACAGTGTCCAGCATCGGACACAAGGTTGTTGATGTGCAACAGGTGGGAACAAGTTGGAGCTGTGGGCAGCATGGGCCTGTGTTGTTATGTTTCAGATGAACCAATGGATTCTGCTGACATAGCTCTCTGGTGGTAGGTGGAGCAGCAAGGATAAGGATGCACACAGTGACCACACTCTCAGGCACATCTCATAGGCCATGTGGGATCTGTAGAGGGTGGAGAGCCTGGTTGGTCTAGTTTACCAGGCCCTGATAATCTCACTGGCTGCAGCCTTGTGAGTTCTTGGCATTGTGTGGGTTGGGAGCCCAGGATAGAAAGGACTGTGTTCCTATTTTACCTTCATGCCTCAGCTTTGCCAATAGACCACCTGGGACTTGCTCCTGGCCTGTGGATATGAGCTGGAGACCTGAACACCCCAGGGGCCCCTTTACTGATAACTCTGTGTACCCAAGTTGTACCACAGAAAACCTGGCACAAGGAGAGAGCTTTTAGGGGTACTGTGGTAGTTAAAAGCCTGGGGCCGGCCCTACCTTGGGACATAGTTGCAGTGGTACTTTTGTGGGTTCCTTTGGGCTTGAGGAAGGTGTTTGAGCTCTGCCTTGGTCTTTGGAGACCTCGGGACCCTTTGCAATGTGTGCTTGGGGTTGTCGGCTCTGTATAGGAGACATTTCATCTTTTTATTTTGACTGTCAAGGGTGGCGGGCGTGTGTATGACCCTACACAGTAAGCCTCCTTGCTAGGTGGGCACTTTGTTCCCACCCTGCAAAGCTGATGGGAGAGTCAACATAGGAAGTGGATCACAAAGGAGGGAGGCAAAGACTCCAGGCTCATACCTGGCTTTGTGTCAAAGCCACATCTTGCCCATGCTGTGGCTGCAAGAGCCTTTCAGGCTTGTGTCTGTGGCCCGCATTGCCTCTCAGGACATGCCCTTGGCCTTGGAAGGCCAAAAGAATCTGGTTGGGCCATGCAAGCACCCTAGTCCTGTTTAGGCAGCAACATCCTCTGGAAAGCAGGCCTGAAGAACTCTTTCACTCAGCAGGCCCCAGGGGTCTTTCCTGGAAGCTTCTCAGGTTTCACAGTGACTGTGCCAGCTTCTTTTCCAGGTGCTTTGTGTTTTTCTGTCAGGTGTGAAAAACTTTGTGTAAACTTAGGAGCCCAGATGCAGTATGCCTTGGTAATTAAACACTTGGGAAAACTAGAGAGAGGTATTTAGTCATATTTTTCTTCTCTGAATTATAAACCTCTTAGTTTTTCCTTTTTCTTCTAGGGGCTGTTTAGGCCCTGACAAGGCACTTTGCGATGGGTAAAGCTGTTGCCATCTTGCTGGGCACACCAGTTGTACATGGATCCTATCCTGGGGCCTCTTCCTATGACAGAGATGCCAGTGATGACCTGCTTGTCCAAGACCTTCAGACTTGCAGACCTGCTTGCAGCTGCCTGCTCTACCTAGCAGTGGCAGATAATTCTGAGCTCATAGTCTGTAAGATCCTGGGTCCTGGAGCAAGGACTTTGCCCCTCTGTTCGTCCATCCAGTTTGGCAGGGATACCTCTGTGATGACTCTGCTGACCTAAGTCTGTATTGTGTGTTGTAACCTCCAAGGCAGCAACATGTTCCGCCATTTCCTAAGGATTCTTGGGCCTTGAGGCTCTTTAAGAATGGGTTGTGGCTTCTTCCTTGTCCTGTATCTTCTGCTTTGCCAGTGCACAAACAAGAGGCTTTTCAGAAAGTCTTTTTCAGTACAAGCAGGTCCTTTTCACAGGCATGTGGGAGCATGTAATGAAGACCTTGTAATCTAGACAGTCATCTCAAGTGTTTCTAAGAAAATGTTTTTTAAAATAAGTGTTATACTTAGAAAAGTAGTTTTTTTTTTTTTATATTTTTAAAGTTATATGGGGAAGATGGGCATGTATGAAAAAAAAATGTCAGTCTGCTCTTCCTGTCTCCCCTGTTTCAAGTGGGTACAGTCAGAAGGAGCAGGCAAGCGTGTACCCTGGGAGTGTGATCCTTCTGTTTCAGGGAGCTCTGTGCAGGGAGCATGGATGGATGTGCCTTTTCCTACTGACTTAAATTAAAGGTCAGACTTACTTGGGAGGAATATGCTGGTTGCATTGACTCAGATCTGTCTTTATTAAAGTACTTTACAAATATCCAGATGATGTGGTTGTGTTTGTCCAGACATTATACCTCATCACCAGTACGGTTCAGCTCCCTTTGGGAGGTGTGTGTGTGTGTGTGGCTTGCCTCAGTAGGGCCAAGCTCCATGACTTTGGTGTTTGGGGCTTGAGATTGCTCTGATGAATTGGGCCTATACTTTCTAGTTTAAAGTGTTCTTTCCAACATCTGTAAAAAGTTCTTGTTAACATCTGTATTTGGAATTTTATTTTTTTCTGATGCTGGTGGTAAGACCCAGCGCCTGCTTGCGTGCTAGGCAAGTGCTCTACCACTGCGCTTTATTGCCCTGTTTGTTTGTTTTTGTTTCTAAAACCTAATTTTCTACTTATTATTCCCTAGTGTGGTTTTGTGGAGTACTGTAGTATTCCATCACTCTAGGGTACTGGAGGGCCTTTGTTTAGACAGTGCTCATTCCATGTAGAGTGGGCAGTCCAATTTTTGTTGTAAACTCACAGTCTGTTTGATGTTAATTTGGGAGGTGCCAAGGATTTGTTTTTGCTTTGAATTCATGGAACTTGTGGAAATTACTTTTTGAATATGCGAAGAACTGCTCTGACTGTTTCTACTCTGATTCGCTGTGCTTATTTCTCTCACCAGCGCATCTGTCCACTAAGGTCATGGAAGTGAGAAATAAGATTCTGGGTTTTGTGGACAAATGTTCTTTGTGGGTCTGAAAATGTTGTTGAGGTTGTAGAGTGCTTAGCTAGCATACACAAAACCCTGGGTTTGATCCCCAGCACCACATGAACCAGATGTGATGGCTCATGACTAACCCTGGCATTCGGGAAGATGAGGAATTGAAGAGCAGCTTGGGCTTGATGAGGCCCTGTCTTATGAAAGCACAGTTAACTGGAAACATACTCTAACTTTAGATAGGACAGGAGTGTAGGAATAAGTTGGGCTAGAGCTGCTGCTTTGCTGTAGGTGACAGTGAATCTCTCTGCTTCCTGTGTTCCAGGTCTCACCAATGGCTTTGGGGGCACTAGAAGTGAGCAGGAGCCAGGCATTGCCCCGGGGAGGAAAGCTGCGCCCCGGCGGCGCTGTGCATCTGAATCCAGTATTTGCTCCAGCAACAGCCCACTCTGTGACTCAAGGTAGGCCCTGTCCCATGGAGCAGGCTGAAGACCTGAGGAAGGCTGCCTTGGATTAGTTCGTGTGCTCTGCCATTCAGGGACAGTTTCTCATGGGATAAATTGATCTGCTTGGTAGGTCCTTTCCCCCTACACACACACACACACACTTGAAAACATCTTGGGCCAGGCTCAGTGGCACACACCTTTACTCCTAGCACATGGGGGCAGAGGTAGAGGCAGGCAGATCTCTGTGAATTCAAGGCCAGCCTGGTCTACAGAGCGAGTGCAGGACAGCCAGGGCTACACACAGAGAAACCCTGTCTTGAAAAACAAAACAAGAACCCTTTCATTGGAATTATGAAGCATTTTCGAGGGTACACAGTGGTGAGAAGAAGTAGCTTCCAAAGTTTCTCTCACACTCTAAACCTCAGGTTTTAATAAAAATAGCTCAGCTGTTATGGACACATACTTCCTTTTTTTTCCTGCTCAATAGAATTTAACTGGAAGTTAGTAAAACACGGAAATGGTTAATCTAAGTTAGTATATAATTAAACTTGTACTTTGTACCTTCAACACCCAGTTTTTTCTCTTATTGAGATTGTCATCTGCAGTGCTCTGCCTGTCTGTATTAAGGTGGCCACTTTGTCAAGTGGGTAAGAATGATCCAAGTACCCTCACTGGGACAGGCTCACTTTCCTTGGGTCTCCACACCACATAGTCCCTTGGCAGCCCAGCACCTGATATAGGGTGAAGCCACAGGCAGGGGCCTCTTCACTGTAATCTCAGTTTGACTCATCTCTGCTTTTCCTCTTGAAGTTTTAGTACACCCAAGTGTGGGCGAGGGAAGCCTGCCCTTGTGCGAAGGCACACACTAGAAGACCGCAGTGAGCTGATATCTTGTATTGAAAATGGGAACTACGCTAAGGCGGCCAGGATTGCAGCTGGTGAGTTGAGATAGGCTGTTTTTGTGGGCATTTTGGAATATAGACAATGGATGGAGAGGCAGGGTCTCCCATAACAAAGTCTTATCTTGGGCCTTTACAATTGACCCTGTCACAGCAGGGTGGTCATTCCTAGCTTCAGGCCACAGTGTAAGGTAGGGGAGCCTGCTAGGCTGACGCTGTGTGGACTTTCCATGTCAGCTCCAAGGATGGAACTACCTGCTATGACTGAGGCTTGGGGCTTTGCTGGGGCAGCTCTCTGAAGGCAGCTGTGCTCTAGGTGTCAGGCCAGAGACTACAGGGAATCTGGACTGCAGTGAGGTGTGATAGCGCTGGAGGTTCTGAGTTACAGAGAAGCTAATACTTCTCTGTTTTCACAGTTTGCTGCTGTTAGACAGGATCACAGGAACTGGTTGGACACTACTTACGAGAGTAGTCAGTGTGGGCTTCTGCAAGGTGGACTCCAGGGCCATGTCCGGGGCTGCTGGATGCACTTAGTGAGGCCCAGAAGAGCAAAGGTGGGGGAAGCTAGGACTTGTATTTGGTTTTTTGGTTGTAGTAGGCATCTGGTATATGCCAAGGACTTCATCTCTAGAATAGAGGTTCAAGTGTGCTGAGGTATAGGGGGACCTGGAGTCAGGTGTTAGAGTTGGAAATGATAGAGACCAAGAAGGCCTTGATAGGCTTCTAGGCCTGACCTCCACAGGAAGAACATTGAGGTAATCTGTCTCTTCCAGGCTGAGGTGGTAATATGTCTTCCTGTTCCAGTAGCTAGGGAAGCTGGGGTCTAAGTATTGGGACTTTTGACAGCCAGCAGGCTTTGTGGCTGTGTTGGGGGCTGTGTTGGGAGTTCTCTTGATGGGCCTGACTCTGGGATTCCTTCTTTCCTAGAGGTGGGACAGAACAGCATGTGGATTTCCACTGATGCTGCTGCCTCCGTCCTGGAGCCCCTGAAAGTGGTATGGGCCAAGTGTAGCGGCTATCCCTCCTACCCAGCACTGGTGAGTCTAGAGGCTGTGAGTAGGGTGTTCTGGTGGTACGTGGGGTGGGTTCCCAGTGCATGCTTTGTACTTGTACTTCCTGTGCTGCCAAAGGTGTACGGTTCCCATGTCTCTGGAGGCAGGTGTGTGAGTGGCCGTGAGCTTGAAAGGCATGTGGCTCTGAGTCTGAGAATGCTCTGAGTCACTGGAGCATGTCCTTGGCAGATCATTGACCCCAAGATGCCACGAGTGCCTGGCCACCACAATGGTGTCACCATCCCCGCCCCACCCCTGGATGTGCTGAAGATTGGCGAGCACATGCAAACCAAGTCTGAGGAGAAGCTGTTCCTTGTTTTGTTTTTCGACAATAAGAGAAGCTGGTGAGTGTGGTATCTGGGGCTGGCTCTGCAGTCCCAGGGCTTGGCTTGACCCATGCTGAGTCGGGGTGGCTCCAGCTAGTCTGTGTCCTGGTCCTGGTCTACTGAGAAGGGCACACCTGGGGTATGTGGAGTGGCGGTCACTCCAGAGCTATCTGGCAGCTTCTAACACTCCCCAGATCCACTAGTGCCTCAGGCTGTCTTCATATTTTGCCCTAGGCTTTTTTGCAGTGGACTTTCTGACCCTACTGCTCTGCCAGGACACAAGTTTCACTCCCTTCCAGGATTCCTTGTCTATCTCCCCTATCCCACCTCCACCCAGAGCTACAGGGACCCTCTTAAGCCATGGTTCAGATCCTAAGACCCCCTGAGGGTGTTGTCTTGACCATACTTAGTTGAATCCAGCCCTTTCCTGTTGGCCCGTTTTAGCTTTATAATGAAAAATTTGCTTTATAATGAAAAATAAATTTGCAAAGGTCCTTTATAGGCGTGGGTGGCAATTTTTGGGGGAGTTGTCAGATTTTCTATGGTCTTCTTTTCTCCCTGCCCTACCTCTCTGGCTTCTGGCAATGGAGTTCATCAATGAAGCTTCCACTGGCCTTGCCCACTTGATGGTCCTGATTGTAGAGTCTTCCCACCCATCCTAGGATCTGCTCCAGGGTTCACTGACATATGTTATGTGCACACATAACATTTTGCTTTGTCCCTTGTGTGCCTATGGGTATGTTCCTGGGTTCACCTTGTGTATCATATATATATGTGCTATAGTAAATAAAAAAAGACCGTTGGGCTTACAATGTTTATTACTAGCCCTAAGATTATCATAGCACTATTACTTAACTCACTGTCACAAATAATAAGACACAGACATCTGTTAAATTTAGAATTGCCTTATTTACCTTGGGCCAGTCAAATAGTTTACTTACACTGGCTCACCTCACTATCCATCTCCCAGCCCCCATTCAGTGCCATCCACCTTAATCATCCTCATCTGGTCTACCTTCCATACACAATCTCATGGTACTTGCTTATATTCTTCATCTGGGCCTTTTCACGCCATTATTGGAGTCTTTTCTCCTCGCCCACATGGTTCCTTCTCCACCTAATCCATTGTGGTGTCCTCTTTCCTCCTCTCTTCATGTCCATCTGTCTCCTGTGATTCTGTTCTCTCCAAGCCCAAGAAACCTGAGCCACGTTTACCCCATTCTGCCCTGCCTTGGTATAGGCTGTTTAATTAGCCCATCAGGTAGGTTTACACAACATGGATAGGTGTACCCAGATCTTGAGGGCTAGTAACATCCATCAGACCAACCTCCAACGTATATGTATCCTTGGGCTTGTCCTGTGTACACAGCTGTACATTCCCAGGCATATCTCCATAGCCACTTGGGATATGTTTGGGAAAGAGGGTGGTATCATGTTTTTCACGCCTTAACTGAGTCCAGAGAGGCCTGGCTAGGTGGATGCCCTGTGCACCCCAGCCATCCTGCCTAAGGCCCAGCATATGGGGAGCTTGGATTGTATACTACCCGGTTTCTTCTTCTGCACTGGGCCATAGGTTACTGGGCCATACTGAGTATGGGCTGGGGGTTCATATGCTCTGTCTTCTCTCTAAAAGGCAGTGGCTTCCCAAGTCCAAGATGGTTCCTCTTGGTGTTGACGAGACCATTGACAAGCTGAAAATGATGGAAGGGAGGAACTCTAGCATCCGGAAGGCTGTGAGGATCGCATTTGATCGAGCCATGAATCATCTGAGCCGGGTCCATGGGGAGCCAGCCAGTGACCTCAGTGACATTGACTGAGGTGGCTTCCAGCAAAAGGCAGTGGCCAAGGCCACAGCCAGCCGGGAGCCCTGTCCATAGTGTTGATATAAGCTGTACATGTTTGTATATTGTTCAGAACTTAACTTATTCTGATTTTCTAGGTGTAGTTCTTTAATTCTTTTTCCCCGGGGAGGGGGAGGTTTCACTTCCAAGTTTTCTATGAAACCATCTCGTCTTGGCGCTTTGCAAGTGAGGCAGGCGGGTTCCGAGCAGTGTGGTGTGGGCGTCCCACTGGTGGTGCCGAGGCCTCACTTATTTTAACCTGTAGGTTTTTTTTTTTAAAGACTTTTGAATGTTTAATAATTTTGTAGATCATGCTCTTTACACAGAGTACCGCTTATTTAATAAGACGGATGTAAATTTACAATGACAAATGTGTATTTTAAGAAAGAAAATGACATTATTTTGAATGGTACTTTGTGCAAAGAGGGAATAAATTTATGCTGTGTGCATCACTTGCAAATCACCAAAAAATGTCCCGCCAGCTGCTGTCGGACAGGGCCGTTCTCATTGTTCTGTCTGCCCTGAGTCTCCTGCTCCGCCCTGACTCCTGCAGGCGTGCCTCCCAGCGGGTTATTTATTGTAGAAAGTGTACTCATTTGCTTTATAATGAAAAATAAATTTGCAAAGGTATATTGATATGCATTTTTATACAGGCACATAAAAATTCAACTTGGTGTGGGAGCAGAATGTGTTGCGTGGTTATATACATGACTGGCCTGTGTGTACTTTTGATTTTGTAACTTGTAATCTTTTGTTTACAATGAGGGGCTTTCTGTAACTTGTTTTAATTTAGAACACTTTGGTAGCAATAGACCTTTGGATACATTTTTGTATGGTACATGTGATGTATATAGAATTAGTACTTTATTTTTATTTTTAAGAGGTAAAGCATTATGTTAGGGGGAAAGGCAGGGTGGGTTTCCAAATTTGCATTTTTATATTAAAAATAAAGTGAAGATTTGGACAGTGTTGCCCTCTCATTCCTGCATCACTAGGAGGCTGGGTGAGCTGTAGCCTGAGGTACATGAAAGCACTGGGGCCTTGAGTGGGTGGTGTGGCCAGCTAGATGACACACTTGATCTTAACAGTTGACCTGGGATGGCATTATTTATTATTTTGCCTAATCATATTTTTATTTTAAAGCTCTAAATAGTTACTAAAAAATTTTAAATGTTCTTTTAAGTCTACATGTTTGTAATATCTCCATAGAAACTTGAAAATAAAAAGTCTTCCTTTGGTAGTTCTTGTCCCTTGTTTGGCAGATGCTCATGTGCCCAGCATCCCTGTCCACCTCTGTGAGGAAGACTGGGGTGGCCCGAGGCCTTGGGGCTGCATGCTGACAGTGGGCAGACGCTGCTGTCTCTCCACCTGTTGTCTGCTGCTTCCCACCTGGCCTCCTGCTGTTGAGTCTGGTTTGAGCTGTGGTTGACCTGTGCCCTGGGTCAGCCTGTGGGATGGAGCTGGTACACGTGTGGGCTATGGGTGTGAGCTGCTGCAGGAGTGTGGCCTAGTGGGTCTTGGAGCCTGGCAGCTCTCCTGGCATTGAAGCCTGTTGTCATCTATCATCCCTGGTTCCTGGGAAGCTAGGGCCAGGGGTCCACACCTAAGAGATTGTCTGAAATCTTCTAGAGCCAGGCTGGCATTTCCAAGCTTTCAATGCCTGTCTCTCCAGCCCCTTTTCTGGATCTCACCCTGTACCCACTGTGGGGTGGGGCCACTTGTTCCAGTCTGTCTAGAACTTCCTGACATCAGCACTTCATAGTAGGTACCAGATAGACGAGGTGACTGGTCACACTGGAGCCTGCTAGGTATCCTCAGCCACGGAGGCAGGAATGTGAGCATCCTCCTGCGTGAGGCGCAAGTCTCAGTGCTGATTGTCTGGCCTTTTGCTGGAATGGCCTGGTCACAGAGTATGACCTCAGCCTAGAGTGGTACCTTGTCTGGGCCATCATGGACCATGGGAGTGTGTTTTGTGTCTCAGGAGGGCCTCACTTCACTGCCCCCTCAGATTCAAATTCTTAGTCCTGGGAGGCTGTATCCCCCAAACATGCCCATGCCCTTCCCCCAACTTCATGTTCTGTAACTCTTGCTGTATTCTCCCAACTTGATGAAATTTTTTTTCTACTAGCCCACCAGTTCCAGTTAATGCTGTCTGTATGGGTATGGGGCTATCTGTGGAGCTTGGAAACCTTACCAGTAGGAGCACCCTCAAAACACCCCCTCCTCCAGAAGCTGTTAACTGCCAACAACTCCTCGGTGAGGAGGGGCTCTGGAGATGATGGGCCTCACCTGCTGTGGGATTTTGCTGGTGGTGTGTTGGTTTTGTCAGATAATCACAGCTGTCTGCTTTGAGTTCATGAACGTGAAGCGCTGTGTCCAGAACACAGTATGTCACGACACTCAGCCTCATCCCCTAGCTCTTCACATTCTTGACTCACCTCTTTGATGATGTTCCCTGAGCCCTGGCGCGTGAGGGTCTTGGTATCTTGTTGGGGCTGAGCACTCAGTTTCTTCCTCATGCTTTGACCAGCTGGTTGTGTATTTCTCCGTGGATGGCTGCCCGCCGCAAGAAGTGACCCTGACTAAGATTGAGAGCAGCCCAGGTCCCGGTCCCATCTGGTCCCTGTGTTGGGTCTCAAATGAGTGGTTTGGGCATCTCTCTTGGATTTTGCCCTTTAGTGAAATGGAGCTGGTCCAAGCCAGTGCCTCCTCTTGAAGATGCAGGTCGTCTTCCTCCATCGCTTTGGTAGACTTCCTTGGTTCTGTGGAAGTGGGATCATGGCGCTTAGACAGCATTTAGTTGCCTTCTGAATTATTAACATTTCAGACCCAAGACACCCAAGTTGCTGTGTATTTATGAAAATTGCATAGTGGAACTCACCATGTGTACTAACTTAAGAGAAAAAAAAAAATTGAGAGATGTAAGGTAGACCAGAAGACATGAAGCCCATACAGCTCAGCTCACAGAGCCTTTAAAGGCACATGCCTTTAATCCTGGGCAGAGGCAGGCGAATTTATGTGTGAGTTCCAGGACGGCCAAGGCTACAGAAACCCTGTCTTGAAGTCCCCTCCCCCAAATATATATATTTACTACTTTCAGTGTATGAGTGTTTTGCCTTTATGTATGTATGTGCACCATATGAGTGCCTGATACCTATGGAGAGCAGAAGAGGTTGTTTGATTCCAGGTTGTGAGCTGCCATGTGGTAGCTGGGAATCCAACCCAGGTCTTCTGCAAGAGCAGCAATTGTTCTTCACCACTGTGCCACCTCTCTAGTCCCTTTTACTGTGAAAGTTGTTTGTTTGTTCTGTTTTGTTTTTTCAAGACAGGGTTTCTCTGTGTAGCTTTGGCTGTCCTGGAACTCTGTAGACCAGGCTGGCCTCGAACTCAAGAGATCCGCCTGCCTCTGCCTCCCTAGTACAGGGATTAAAAGTGTGCACCACCACTGCCTGGCTTACCATGATTTTTTTAAAAAAAGCCTCATGAGTGTTGGAATTAAAGGGCATAAAATAACTTTTTAAAAATTGTGGTAAAAATGTAGAAACAGCATTAAAAAAATAAGATGAGAGTGCCTATGAACAAAATTAAGTGGTGTGACTTTGGGTCCCCACCTGCCCTCACCTCAATAGCATACCCTGGTTGCAAAAGCCTCACCTGACCAAAGGATCTTCCCCATCCTTTTCCTTTGTGGCTGGAGGGCAGCAAATCAAGATCAAGCAAGCGGAGGAATTGGGAGTATGGCTTCAGGAAATGTCCAGAGGTTGAGCTGTGCTCCTTCTTTTCCTTTATGGTGATTTGGATGTGGATACGATAGATGGTCTAGAGCAGATGAGGCCTGTGGCTGCATCCTCTTGCAGAACTTCCCTGTGGGCCTGAACACTTGTTATGTGATAGAAACATTTATACTTTAAACCCACAGTTATTTTTCTTTACAGCTGGTAAATTTCTAATGGTTCAAAAACAAGGGGGGAGAACCCCTAGCTACGTGGTTCTCTTGTGGCAAGAAGAACAATGGACATTGGGCGCATTGTTGGGCGCAAAGGGTGGAATCCTTTGAGTTTAGTAACCTATGATCTGATCTAGTTCAGTTTTAAGTGGCTTCTGGTTGGTATTTTAGATATAGTTCATGGTGAAACAGAGCTTTGAGTTCTTGTGGCTCTGGGACTTCCTCCCTCCATGCTGGTCAGTGGGCTTCTGAACAAGGCAGCCACTGTGTCTTTATAGAAGTTCTCAAACCTTGCTATTTTATGAACTTAAGGACAGCAGCTTATGACTCGGTTACCCCAGTTACTCCTCCTCACAGACTACTAGATGGCTATAAAATAAGTTTTTTTTTTAAATATTTGTTTATTATTTATACTATATTCTGTCTGTATGAATTGCTTACCTGTCAAAAGAGGGCACCAGATCTCATTACAGATGGTTATGAGCCACCATGTAATTGCTGGGAATTGAACTCAAGACCTTTGAAAGAAGAGCTAATGTTCTTAACCTCTGAGCCATCTCTTCAGCCCCCTAGTTTGTTTGTTTGTTTTTACTCTTACCCACTGTAGCTCCCAAATAATGACACAGAACTATTACATTTATTAATAAGATTTAAAGCACTAGGCTGGGCAGGTACTCATTTATTCTAACCTGTCTACTTTGGTCTGGCCTACTTCCCATCCATGTGCCCCGTTACCTGTCCTCTAGTCTCTCCCTGGTTGTTCCTGCTCCATCTTTGTCCTCATGGTGACCTCATGGCAATCTCCTCATGGCCTCTTCCTCGACCTTTTGCTTCCTCCTACCTGGGCCCCCCCCCTCCCTGGATGATAGGTGGGCATTTGGGAGTGTGAGGTGGTAGGATGCTCAGTCTAGGGTGCTGGGCCTAGTGAGCGAGGAATCCCAGAGCAGTGAGAAGGGAAGGCTGCCACAGAGGAAGCCCGGCTGAGTCCAGGGTTAATGCTGCACTGGGCTCAACCACTTTACACTCCTAATGCCCACCTATGTTATTGCAGAAGTAATTCCTAATGGCTCCGGCAGAAGTGCTCAGCCTTGGTCACAGAAATAGAGAGGAGTGAGGCCAGTGAAGAAGAGGCCTTTTAGTTTGTAGGTCTGGTAATGAGAGGGCATGGGGGGGTGGTGTGAGTGGGGTGGTTGGGGTGGTCACTGTCCTTGGAAGCAAGCAGATTGCCTCATGAGGTCCTGAGAGCTGAGCCCAAGGGATCACGTCTTACCATGCTGGGCATGGTTAGGTTGGAGAGGTCTGCCTGCTGGGCAGGGATGAGCTGGTAACCCTTGGCCTGTGGTATCTCAGGGACAAAGGGACAGAAACCTGCCATGTCATTTAATCTACACACCCCAAGCTGTCATTACAATGGGATGCCAGTCCTCAGGCCCAGAGCCTCTTTTTGCCATGGGGCTCTCGGGAAAGAGCTGCGGCATTGAAGCAGCTGTATGCCATAAACCTTGCTTCAGGCCCTCCCTCAGAGGTACCTGGGTTCTGTGTTACTGCGACTAAGTCCTGGGGAAGACTCACCTGACTCTGTCCACTTCTGAGTGCCCCAGCTGAGCCTGCCAGGCAGGGCTGGTGGGGAAGCTAGAGTATTGGGAGGTGAGGTCAGTGAGCCCAGGCCTTGAGGCAGTGCTGAGCCTCCTTGTTGCTGGCTGCTGAGCTGCTGGGTTCCACCCAAGTCTGACCTATGAGAGACCTATGAGTAGCCCAGTGGCTTGGGTGGTGGTTTCAATAGGAAGGGCCTCCATAGACTCATGAGTTTGAATGCTTGGCCCTAGGGAGTGGCACTATGAGGAGGTGTGGCCTTGTTGGAGGAAGTGTGTCACTGTGGAGGCAGGCTTTGAGGTCATATATGCTCAAGCTACACCCAGTGAGGCACACAGTTGCTTCTGCTGCCTGAGGTTCATCTCTCAGCTCCCCAGCACCATGTCTGCCTGAATGTCACCATGATGATAATGGCCTAAACCTCTGAAACTGTAAGACAGCTCCAACTAAATGTTTTCCTTTATAAGAGCCGCCATGGTCATGATGTCTCTTCTCGGCAACAGAACACTAAGACAACTTGTCATTTGGGGCTGTAGAGTTAAGAATACTGTCTGTTCTTCCAGAGATCCTGAGTTTAATTCCCAGCAACCATATGGTGTCTCTCAACCATCTATACTGGGATCTTATGCCCTCTTCCGGCATGCAGGTGTAGATGCAGATAGAGCACTCATATACATAAAAAAATAAATCTTTAAAAGAAAAAAACACTTGCCAATTAAATCATCAGAACTTGGGCTCAGGGAGCCATAGCCTCATCGCCACATCTGCCCGTTTACCCAGGAGACTCTGATTCCCCAGCTGTGCCAACTGCAGCTCTGCTGATGCTATAGGGATGTCCCCCAGGTCAGAGTTTAATGAGCAAACCCACAGGATGGAGGCTTGATGTAGAGAGCTCAGGTGCAGGCAGGTACCTGGGTGAGCGTCAAGCTTGCCAGACCCTTCCCCTGCCGGTAGCACCAGCTATCTTTGGAGATCCAGCAGATATTTTTATTTAGTCTAGTCATTCCGCAAGGGCTAGAAATCAGTGCTTTGCCCCCAGTTTCCGGTGAGAACAGTGGGGAGCTGGCTTGCCTCCCATTTTTTGAGCTCTTGGGCTTTGTTGTATGGCTAGTTGGCAAGGCCGGACCGTGATGCTGGGGCAAGTGTAAGTGCTTTCAGCTGGAGTGTTGCTGTGGAGGTCCAGGGGAGGGGAAGGGATCCTCTGTGTCTTGCACCCTTGCCACAGTGTCCCACATTGCTCCCCAGCTTCTGGAAGATGAAACAGCCCTGTGTATGGCAGTGTGGGTAGGATAGAAAATCTGGGGCTCAGGGAGCTGGGCACTGACCAGGGAGGCAGAGCCGCTTGATCATGCTGGGAGAGGACAGGATGATGAGTCCTACCTGGGCAACACCTGGGGCTTGGGCAGCAAGAGCAATGACCCTCTTTCAGATCCTTGGAAAGGGTCTCCCATATCTACATCTTTCTGTTCCTTAGGGACGTGATTAGGCCAGAAAAATTTGGGGGCTCAGACTTACAGCTCCCTCGCTGTGCTTGGGAGCAGCACACAGCGTTGGCCCTGTGGTCCCTTCATACACTTGGCCCCTCCCTGAGGGAAGCCTTGTTTCTGAGTCCCTCATTCTGATGCATCTGTAGTTTTTTTGTTTGTTTGGTTTTTGGTTTTTCAAGACTCTGTATAGTCTCGGCTGTCTTAAGACTTGCTTTTATAGACCAGGCTTCCCTCAAAGTCTGTCTCCCTGAGTGTTGGGATTACAGGAGTGTGCCACTGCACCCAGTTTGATGCATCTCTTGTTTTTGCCCCTGGCTGGCGCCATGTGAATCCCTCTGGGTGCAACTATTTTGGTTTCTGTGCAGACTGAGGGTGGGGTTGGCCTTTCTCCAGTGTGGGACCAGCACTTGCTCTGTCCTGGGTGTGTTGACTTAGCTGTGTCCTCCAAGCATGGTCCCCTTCTGTGGCTGTCTGTGGAGGCTTGCTAGACATGGCTCCTGGGCTCATCTTGTCCTGTGTGACCTGCTCAGCTACTCCTAGTTTATGGTTACCTTTACATCCCTTCTTGATGCCAGTGTGTCCATCTTGTTTTGCGTTGGGGCCTAGCTTCATAACCCATGCCATCTCGGGGGCCATAGGTGAGAGTCCCTCCCAAGCCTAGATAGATGACAGTATCTACCTTTGACAGTGTGGAAGGTCCTTGGTGAATGACCCTTGGCTGAGCATTCAGGAACTCTCCAGATGGCTCTCCAGGAAACCTGGTAATGTGAAGACAGCTGTGACAAAGTCCCCTGAAAGAACAGTGTACACTCTTAACTGCTAAGTCATATACCCTGGCCCTGTTTTCTTTTTCAGACAGGTTCTTACTATATACCCTTGGATAGCCTGGAACTTGCTATGTAGACCAGGTTGGCTTTGAACTTGGAGAGATCTGCCTACTTCCCATGTACTGGGAGTACATGGGAGTACAGGCAGGGGTACACTACCCCGGCTTTAAAACATGTTTTAATTGGTCTGTGATGATTGGTGAAGTGGTTAAGAACACTGGCTTCTCAAGGACCCAAATTTGATTCCCAGCATCTACATGCTGGTGGCTTAGGACCATCTGAAACTCCAGTTCCAGGAAACCCAACACCCTCCTCTGACCTCCATAGGCCCTAAGGGCATGGGTGGTGTATGTGCATACATATAGGCAAGTACTTATAAACATAAAGTGTTTTACTTCATTGCTCATGAAATAAACATTTGGACATGTGACTAGATTTTCTGCAGGTCACAAGAATAATGTGTGCTTCATAAACAGGATGTATGTTGAGGTTGTCGTAATTCCTGCGATGTATAATTGTAACCTGCGCCCACCTAAAAAAAAACCCAAACCAAGAAAACAAAAACATATCATGCAGGCGTTTGGCAAATGCTGAGCAGAAGTCTGCCAACAACTTGGGAGGGATTTTGGCCACACCATTGTTTTGTTTTGTTTGAGACAGGGTCTCATGGGCATCAAATGGTTTAGGGTATACCTGGTGCTTACCTGTGCAAGGTGTTTACCTTGGCTGACCTGGATCCACCTCTCTCTGCCACCCCGATGCTGGGATTGAGGGTATGTGCTGCCACACCTGGCTCACAGCGTGCTTTCGGAGGGATAGAGTTAAATGGAGTAAGTAGAAAGTCTCACTGAGAGGTCAGGCTCCTGTCTTCATGAGACTCTGAGCCAGGTGCAGGGTTGTGGGAAGTCCTGGCTGAACCCATCCTTGCCCACAGCTGTCGAGCTGATCCGATAGCCTCTGCATCTGGCTGCTTGGTTATGGGGTTCCTGCTGACCAGGAACCTGATCACAAGTAGGTAGGGCTAGAAACCAGGCCAGATTCCACCAGCCAGCATCTGTTGTCTGGGGAGAATCCCGTGGCATGTTCTTCGTGAGTTCATGGAGATTTGGAGTATGTGTGTCAAAGGCTGTGCCCAAGAGTCTACAAAGGGTGGTTCCATCTCCCTGAAGCCCCTTGGTACCCCCAGCTTCTGCTTTGTGGTTCTTGGGGGGGGGGCTCTTCTTCTCTTGGCCACTGCGGACTTCGGGAAATATCTAAGTCGTGTTTCTGAGCAGCCCTTGCTGGGCCACCCAATGAATTTGGGTGGTGCTATCTCCTTGAGCTATGGCCCCCTCCAGGCAGTAGCCTTTGGGAAGAAATGCCAGGAGTCAGGGTTTTGACCCCTATTCGGGCAAAGCTGAGCATTTTCTAAAATACCCAGCTCCCCTGGGGACCCAGACCTTCCTCTGGCAAAGATGATGGATGACAGGCCCCCAGCGCAGCTGTTCTCAACCGGTGTGTTATGATCCCCTCTGGGGGGTTGCATATCAGCTATCCTGCATATCATATTCCATTACATATCACATTACAATTCATAACAGTAGCAGAATCACAGTTATGAAGTAGCAATGAAGTAATTTTATGGTTGGCGGTCACCACAACATGAGGAACTGTATTAAAGGGTGGCAGTGTTCGGAAAGTTGAGAATCCCTGAGAGGGACCAGCCTTGGGCACAGCTTAGAGGTGCCCACCACAGAGCTCCTGGGAGAGAGGCTGGGCTGGATCAGCAGGAAGACCTCACCAGGGTCTTCAGTCCCCCTAGCCCACTTTCCCCTCTCTAGGTCCTTCAAGCTTTATTGAGGCAGCAGACACACGACAAAATGTATGTCCTCAACTTGCAAATAGATGGCTGTGTACATCAGCTCACTGGGAACTGTTTTGTACCCTCTTCTTGGTAGGACTCTGTCCATAGAGGCCTCGAGGGACAGGCTGAGGCCCCTTAGTAGGGCATGGGTGGCAGAGGGCTGGGGAAACCCTGGACAACACCAAGCTTATCTCGCTTTCAGGAGTAATAACTTTCCTAAGACCACCCCCCACCCTTACATTGCTTGGGATTAAAGCAAACATTGCACCCTCTGCAGAGGCAGGCTGATCTCTATGAGTTCGAGGCCAGTCTGGTCTACAGAGGGAGTTCCAGGACAGAGAAACCCTGTCTTGAAAAAAGAAAAAAAGAAAAAAAAAGAAAGAAAGAAAGAAAGAAAGGAAAGAAAGAAAAGGGGTTTATTCATTCCATGGCAGAAACCTACTCTTTCCTAAAAGCAGCTGTGTCCAGTCACAGGCAGCATCAGGAGCTTGTGAGACTGTCCAGGCAGCACCGGGTCAGGCCATCAGGACCATTCACCTGTTGCAGGGTCCTAGAGTCATTCATTCTCCTGGGATATGGAGGTGCTCAGAGGCCTCCCAGCCCCTTTGGGTCCAAGTGGCGGGTGTAGGCTATACATTGTGGATGTGGTCCTTGCAGGCCTCGGGAGCTGCTTTAGGGGATGAAGCTGGAACTGTGCCCTAACCAGGTGGATCTATGAGTTCTTAACAGAACTCCACCATCACCTCCTGCCAAGGCCGGTGACACTGAGCATCAGGCACTTAACACCTAGATGGGAAGTGGTAGAAGAGGCTGCATCTATGCACTGGTCTTCCTGGGTTTGGGGTACAGAAGCCCCAACTGGGCAGAGCTCTCTGGGTACCCCAGCTAGCAAGAGACCACACCCACCCTGGGCCAGGGGTGAAACCCACAGGTAGAGTACCTCCCTAGAGTCCACTTTGACCTCCAGTACTGAGAGGAGGAGAAAGAGGAGGAGGAAGAGGAAGAAAAGGAGGGGAAGGAGAAGGAGGGAGGAGAAAGAGGGAGAAATTGGTTTGTGAATGATGAGGTACGTTTAGACTTTTCTCTTGATAGATTTCTTCAAGTTAATTGAAAATAAAATGCATGATCTTTTCTTTTATGAGAAAAGGCAGATTTAGCTGGAACTAATCAGCAACGGGGCCGGAGAAAACTCAGAGACCGTGCAAGGAGAATAAAAGTCTGAAGACATTTGAAAGATATTGTAATTCTCTCAAAACAATGTGCAGGGTGCGGCATTAATATTCCAAGCCTGGAGTTACCATGCACTCCTCTGGGCTACCAGAGCCATTATCCCGGCACCGCTGCTCTCAATCTCGCTGTCATTATCTCTTAATTAAATCATGTTATTGATGGTGCCGGCTGTCACATTCATACTGTCTCTGACGGGCTGCTGTGAGAGCCCGGGGCTGGAGTCCATAGGTATTTGCCTGGATTAAAGGATGCTCTTGGGTTCTGGCCCCTTGCCATTTCTTCCTGTTGAGATGGTCCCGCCTGTTTCTGTCCCCTTTTCCTTCCATGAGGAGTGCCATGGACGGAATCTGGGTTTTGGTACTGTGGGTGCTGAGTGGCTGGTCGTCTGCCTCCCCATGACCTTCAGTTATACTACCTTTTGGATTCAGCCAGAAGGCCTTCAAAGGACTCAGGGACCTGAAGGAGCCTAGTAACAATGGGCACAGACATCGCCACTTAAAGCACTGGTCATCTCATCTCACAGTTTCCTGGAACAGAGGTCTGGATACAATGTGTTTGGGGGCCTGTCTTAGCTTTCTTTAACTGTCACTTTGTTACAATCTAGAAGTCACCTGAGAGGAGAGCCCCAATTGAGGAATTTTCTAGATCAGAATGGCCTGTGGACAAGACTGTGGAGGGATTGTCCTGATTGGTGATTGACACAGGGGGCTCCCACTGTCTTAGTTTGGGTTTCTGTTTGTTGTAAAGAGACACCATGGCTGTGGCAACTCTTACACAGGAAAACATTTAATTGGGGCTGGCATATAGTTCTGAGGTTTAGTCCATCATTGTCATGGCAGCACACAGGCAGACATGGCACTGGAGAAGGAGCTGAGAGTTCTACATTCAGATTGGCAAGCAGCAGGAAGGGAGAGAGAGACACTGGGCTTGGCTTGAGCATTTGAAACCTCAAAGCCTACTCCCGTGCATACACTTTCTTCAGCAAGTCCATACCTAACTCCAGCAAGGCCACACCTCCCTATGAGCCTTGGGGGTCATTTTCATTCATACCACCACACCACCAACTATGGGCAACACTAATCCTTGGGCAGGTAGTCTTGGGCCATATAAGGAAGCTAGGTAAGCATGCGCTGTGAGTGAGTCAGCAAACACCATTCCTCCATGGTTTCTGCTGTATTTACAAGGCTGTGAGTAAGTTCCCTGGTTAGAGGAGACACTGTGGGACAGCAAGCAGGCTTGCCTTCAAGTTACTGATTGAGTTCCTGCCTTGACTTCCTTCAGTGAAGGATAGTGACCTGAAAATGTAGAGCTATAAGGAGCCCAGTACAGATCTTAGAGACACTGGCAAGGTAACAAGGAGACACAGCCCACGGACTACTTGGAAGATTTACGTGCATGGGATAAATATGTCACACCAGAGGCAGACAATCTGGAACAGGCCTGCATATATGAAAGAGATCGAGTCATTTACCTTCAAAACAGGATGTACAGGCCAGATGGTGAACACTACCAAACAATCATTCCAGTCCTCTACAGGCCACTTTAGAAATCCAAAACAACTATCCAAACACGACCAACAAAAAACCTGAAGAGATACCTCACAATCTAATCTGAGGACAGCAGAACCCTAACCCCTAAAACCAGACAGAAGCATTAGAAAGAAAGAAGAGAAAGAAAGAAAAAGAAAGAGAAACCAACCAATCAACCATGGAGGTGACTCATTTTATATACAACACTGAGGAGGTGGAGGCAGGAAAATTGCCATAAGTTTAAAGCCAGCATGGACTTCAAAATGATTTCCAAGTCATTCTAGACTACAGAATAAAATCCCATCTCAAAAACAGAACAAGCCAATAAAACAACAACAAAGCAAAGAAAGAAAGGGGGAAAAAAAGATTTAAGGAAACAAAATAATTTCTTGGCTGTACATGGAAGTGTATGTCTTTAAACTCAGCACTCAAGAGGCAGAGTGTCTTAGTCACTGTCCTATTGCTGTGAGGAGACACCAAGGCAACTCTTATAAAAGAAAGCATTTATTTGGGGGGCTTGCTTACAGTTTCACAGTCTTGGTCCATCATCATCATGGCAGGGAGTGTGGCTCTGGAACAGTGGCTGAGAGCTACATCCTGATCTTGCAGAAAGAAGCAGGAAGTCAGGGAGAGAGAGATAAAGACTGGACCTGGCATGGTCTTTTGAAATCTCAAAGCCTGACTCCAGTCAGATACTTCCTCCAACAGGCCACACCTCCTAATCCTTCTAATCTTTTCAAATAGCTTTACCTCCTAGTGACTAGGTAAATATATGAGCCTATGGGGCCACTTTTTTTTCTTTTTGGTTTTTCTAAACAGGGCTTCTCTGTGTAGCCCTGGCTGTCCTGGACTCACTTTGTAGACCAGGCTAGCCTTGAATTCACAGAGATCTGCCTGCCTCTGGCTCCGAAGTGCTGGGATTAAAGGCCATTCTTATTCAAACCACCACACAGAGACAGAGATAGGTGGGTTTCCATGTATTTGAGGCCGGCCTCCTCTACAAAGTGATTTCTAAGCCAGCCAGGGCTACATAGTGAGACCTGGTCTCAATAAATAAATACGTTTCTAAGTTTTTTTTTAAATTATCATATAATAATTGTATAAATTCATGTAATACAATGCAATGATACAGTTGGGGTAATTATCAGCCCTACTTCAAACATACTGTTTGGTTTCTTTGTTGTAAAACTCAATAAGCTTTTCCTTTGTACTTATGAGCTTTCTCCTGAACCAAAGGGATAAAAAAACTTTTCTTTGTATTCTGCCTCTTAAGATATTATTTCTGCACTCTCAATCATATTAGTCTTTTTTCGGGGGGGGGGACGAACATGACGGAGGCTGTTTTAGACATTTCCCTTTGCTCTATGTAGACTTGAGATTATGTTCAATTAAGATATTTTTTTGCAATGTATTCGTTTTATTTTTCATATAATTTTTTTTATTAAAGTTGTTCACAATTAAAACAAAAAGGGGAGAGGGAAGAGAGAGGCTGGAGAGATGGCTCAGCAGTTGAGAGCACTGGCTACTCTTCCAAAGGACCTGGGTTAAACTCCCAGCACCCCCACGGCAGCTCCCAACTGTCTGCTACTCCAGTTCTAGGGGCATCCTACACCCTCCCACAGACATACATGCAGGCAAAACAACAATGAACATAAATTTCTTTAAAGAAAAAAAATGGAGAGGGAGGAGGGAGAGGCCATATCTCTCACAAACACGACCAGAATGCATTAGATACATGTATAAAATTGTTAAAGAACAAATTAAACCAGTAAAATTAAAAAAAAAAATCCTTTTCACAAAACACTTAGAAATGAGTCCAACAATGAGCATAAAGAACTTACTTCTCATGACAGGTGGAATTTCTCCTAGGCATGAACAGCTGGTTCAATACTCAAAGTTCAGTTTTACAACCAATCACATCACCAAGCTGAAGAGGAAAACGGCAAAGATCATGCCAATTTAAAAAAAAAAAAAAAGACTTGACAAAAATCTAATTCCCATTCTGTTCTAAATTCTGAGTAAACTAGGAGCAAAACAGAACTCCCCTAATTTGATTACCTACAAAAAAACGTCAATGAGCATCATAGTCAACAATGAGCAACTGGATGTTTTTTCCTGTTCTTCGCTGAAGACTCAGCTCAGGGCACCTCCTCCGGGAAGCTTCCTGGATGTCATCTCCTTCCCACCCCAGAGTGAAGACTTCTCTGCACATCACAGTTTCCTGAGCAGCCTTAGCATGATATCTGTGTCTGTTGCTCCTTTGGAGGTGGGATGGGCGTCATTGTCTCCAAGCCTGACAGAGTAAATACTGTGAGGAACAATTTGCTGAAGAAAGGATGAGCACCAGGATGAGGGTTGAAAGTAGTGCTGCCAGGAGAGACCACTTCCTGGGGTTCTTGGAGGTGACCACTGAATGTGCAAAGGTGGGCCCCTAAGTGGCCTTCTGCTCCACTGGCACCTCTTGTAATGAGTGGGCAGGGATGACCACATGTTAGGGAGCCGATGGTGCCCGTGGTTGAGTCTTCAGGTGAGTGAGCAGATGTTGATGATAGGTTGTGTAATCTGTCCATCCCTCTATCCACACACCTACCCCTCTATCCTATCCACATATATGTATCCCCTCATCCATTTGCTCAGCCACCTTGCTCTGCTTCCATCCATCATCCATCCCTACAACCATTCACCTATGTCTTCATCCATCACTCATCCCTCCATCCAGTCAGCTCTTCCACCCAGCATCTTTCTAACCACCCACCCACCTCTCTGTCTACTTATGCGTCCTTCCTACCTCCCACCCCTCCATGCATCTATGTACATTTCCATCCTCCCAATGAGCATCCATGTCTCCACCTACAGACCATGAATCTATGGATCCATCTGTTCAATGGATATTATGAACTGAGTTTGGGGAACCATCCTTACCTGTAAGGACTTGAAATCTAGATAGGAAGGTAGTTCTCACACATTAGATGCCAGCATAGGGGCCCAGTTATTTTAGCCCACCATCTGTTCCTCCCTTCCTCCAATTCCTTCCTCCCTCCCTCCCTCCCTCCCTCCTTCCCTCCTTCTTTCCTCAAGTCCTTACATGAAGAATCTGGGATGTATCTCTCAAGGAGATGGTGTTCTAGGAATTAATTTGAAATAAAAAAGCTCTAGTGCTAAATGAAGGATGGCCAAGGAAATGTCGTTTGCACAGGGCCCCAGGCTTCTTGGTCACTGAAGAAAGGTTTAGACTGAAATTTAAGAATGGCTTTACAAGTGAACCCTCAAACATGGGCTACATGTTCCTGAAGCCTGTGTCCCCCAGGACTCAGCACAGGCCAGGCTTAGGATGTACATGATTGACAAGTGGGGTCTGAATGAATGTCCACCAAGTTGCCACCTGCAGTTTGGGACCCATCCTTGGATTTGGTTCTGGTCCCTCCCTGGCCTGGTTCCTGGGCAGCTTTCTGTTCCTGAGTCCTTGCTTTAGCCCATGTCAATCTGTGTTCACCTCTTGGTCTCTCTTATTTTGAGGTAATTCCCCTCCCATTAGACCTCATTTCTCTTACCCATACAGAAGAGTGGTTACTGTTTCAATTTGTTTTGTTTATCCTTTTTACTTATGTTGGGATGATGTGGGCAGCATCCAGGCTTCTCGCGTGCTGAAGTGGAAATCCTGGAACTTGCTCTGTAGATCAGGCTGGCCTCGAACTCAGAGATCCACCTGCCTCTGCCTCACGAGTCCTGGGACAAAGGTGTGCGCCACCACTGCCTAGTGCTGAAGCTGCTTTTAAGGTCAGACTTACGGAGGTAAAGCTTATAGAAGAACTCACCTCTTCTCATCACAGCTCAGCAGGCTTTCGTAGGACGTAGTCAGCAAACACACATTTTCTGGGAAGTTTGTCATCTCTTCAAGCTGGAGGTCTGACAGCCCCTGTGATTGACTTGTGGTTTGACTTTTCTAGAAGGTCATATAGAGTGGAACCCGAGGATGCTGTCATGTGTGTCTGTGTGTTGTATGTGCATGTACAAGTATGCAAGTATGTATGTAAGCCGAGGTCAATGTTGGATGTCTTCCTCAGTGACCTTCTACCTCATTTCCACACTTTTAAGGGTTTCACCAGATCTAGACTTTACTTATTTGGCTAGACTGGCTGATGAGTGAACCCCAGGGACTTACCTGTCTCGGCCACCACAGCGCTGGCTCTTGTTTTTGGATGCTGAGTTGCTGAACTCTGGCCCTCATGCTTGCAGAGCAAACATTTTACCCACTGAGCCAGCTCACTGACCCTACCCTATTTTTACATCTTTATTTAATTAAATTAATTTATATCTCATGTAGCTTAGAATGGCCTTGAACTAGCTACACAGCTGAGGATGACTTTGAACTTCTGACCCTCCTACTTCTGTATCCTCATGCTGAGTACAGGTGTGTACTGTCACACCTGCCATTCTCTTTCGCTGTTGAGAAGTATTCTAACTTGTCATCATACTGTAATTTATCTGCTCACTAGTTTGATATTTGGATATTTCTGGTATTTGGCTATTATAAACAAAATGTTTATACCAACTTACAAGTTATTGTATGAGACATAAAATTTCATTTTTCTTGTCTAGATGTCATGATAGGTAAGGTTTGACTTCATAAAACCTGCCTACACTGGTGAATTATTTTATGAATTTGGTGCTTTATTTTGCATTCGTAACAGCAATGTAACAGACTTCTTGGCCAGCATTTGGTATCTTTGGTTTTTAAGAAATAATGCCCCTCCTCTGTTCTATCAGATTTGATGATTACAATAGACCTAAATTTCTAACAAGCTTAAGTTAAGTGTGTGATGAAAATCACACACACATGTTTATAAGCAAATTACAGCAAACTTGCACTAAAGAAAAGCAGAGAGGGGAACACAGACAAAATGACAACTGACTTCTCACACCTTCAAATGTTGCAAGGAAAAAGTATTGCCAACCTAGCACACCATCTGTGAAAATATCTTTGAAAACTGAAGGCCAAATGCAAGCTTTTGGGCATACAAAAGCCAAAAGCATCTATCTTAGTCTGTTTTCTGTCACCAATAATAATACAATACCATAGAGTGGATTATAATGGAAAGATGTGTATTTAGCTCATAGTTCTTGTTCACTGTCTCAGAAGTGAGACTGGTGCGGGCTTTCCTGTTGGCTGAGTCCCAAGAGAGTTCAAGGCATCACGGGGTGGGGGATGGGAGTTTCTGTTCTCTCTCCCCGTCTACTTTTATGTAAAGCACCTGGACTCAATCCTGGGGTTGCACCCTAGTGACTGTGTCTGCTAATTACCTCCCAAAGGGTCAACCTCTAAACACCTTAGTCAGATTAAATTTCCACCCTCCTGATACCTCACAGAAGGAGTTAGTTAAACTTCAGACATGAAGCCTGGGGACACTCAGATCACCAAACCACGGGAGTGTTTGGTAGGAGACTCTGCAGAGGGTTTTGTGAACCTTGTGGCAGAGGGAAAAATGGTGCTCCAGGCATGGATTGGCCAAGCTTCTTAAAAAGAATGCCAGACAGGGCAATAATGTGAACAAGTTGGAATTTACTTAACAATTAAATAACAAGTTAGAATTATTTAGCGATATCTCTAAGCTGTTAAAAATTAATTGAAATGTGACAGGGTGATTGTAACCCATGTAGTGAGTGATGGCAGTAAGCAGGTCAAATGGATGGCAGGATAAGTGTTTCAACATGTGTGAACTGGTGTAATATTTCTGGGAGGTAAACTGTATTTTTGCTTGAATGTAGAGCATCCATCTGGGTTTTCTCATAAAGGAACTCTAAGCTAAGAAGTTTACAGTTAAATATAAAATAGAATAACAGAAATATATTGATATAAATGAAGGCAAGAGAGTGGAACTAAAGAAAAAGAATAGATGGGACAAACAGGTGGATACATTTAAACTCAGATGTGGCAATTATCACTCAAAAGGCACAGACTACAGGGTGTGGTAGCACACACCTGTAAGCCCAGTGCTTGGGAAGCTGAGGCGAGAGATTTGAGAGCTTGAGAGTAGTCTGGACTAGACAGTGAGACAAGCAAAACAAAACACAAGGCAAAGACTATCAGATAATATAAAAAGGGAGACCAACTAAGTGCTTCTTACAAGAAACACATTTTAGCCAAAGATGGTAGGGCACACACATGCCTTTAATTCCAGTCCTCAGGTGAATCTCTGTGAGTTCAAGGCCAGCCTGGTCTACAAAGTGAGTTCCAGGACAACCAGGGCTACACAGAAAAACCTTGTTTTGGAAAACCAAACCAACCAACCAAACCCTCCTCAAATTGTCCCCCTCCCATTTTAAAGGAGTCAGGGACCTTAAGAGAATGGAAAAAGATATATCTTAACACTAATCAAAATGAACTTGGGTGGTTACATTATCATCAGAAATAGATGTCTAAGTAAAGATTGTGTCTGCATGAAGAAGGTCATCTCATGATGACAAAGGGGTTAATTCACTTAAGAATGATGCTTACACTAGAGTAACAAGGGGAAGAACTGCAAGAAAAAAAATGGGGAAATTCAGGACTACAGACAGAGACTCAGGACCCTGTTCCTCAGCAACTGATGGGACAAAGAGGCAGAGCCCAGATAGGATGTAGAAAGTGTTTATATAATATCCACCCAGTGTCAGAGAGATGCACACTCCTTTCAAGCAAATGGGGAGTACCTTACAATGACAGTTTATATTATGGACATGAAACAAATCTTTATCATTCTAAACAATTACAAATCAAACACGATCTCTGTATAAATGGAATACAAACAATCTGAGACACAAACAAACATATAATTAAACAAAAGATGAATGATCTTGGGAAAATCTTGAAGTATTTGGAAATGACACAATGTGCTTTTAAGTAAAAAAGTGGGTTAAAGAAGAAATCGATTCAAATATTTAAATTTATTTATTTTCTACTAATTAATTAATTAATTGTGTGTGCAGATGAACCTGATCAGGTTCTGGAAAGAGCACTGAATGTTCCTTTCTGCTGAGCTATCTCTTTAGCCTATCTACCTAATAATAATAATAATAATAATAATAATAATAATAATAATAATAAATTTTAGGCTTTCTCTGTGTGGCCCTGGATGTTCTGGCCTCTAACTCAAAGATCCTCCTGCCTCTGCCTCCCAAGTGCTGGAATCAAAGGTGTGTGCCACCAACACCTGGCTTTCTTATTTATTTATGTATTCGAGACAGGGTCTCACCATGTAACCCTGAGTGGCCTGGAATTTGCTCTGTAGAAATCTGCATGTCTCTGTTTCCCAAATGCTAAGATTAAAGGCATGGGCCACCACACCCAGCTTAATAAACTCCATTCCTAAAATCCTATAGAGAACTAGGGACAGGCAGGAACGTTAAGCAATTTATCAAGAATATTAACATCCTTTTGCTTCTGAGAGAAAGATCAAGGGTAGATACCACTTCAACACAGGGGATGGCTACACAGGTCGTTAGGCAGGGAGCTTGAGTGACAGCAGCAGCTGGGAGGGGGAGAAGAGTCATCATGTTCATCCACAGACATCCTGGCCATTTACACAGATGGTGGGAAAAGCGCCCGAAAAAGATATGTTTAGTCTGGTAGTGAATGAATCTCCTAGATAAATGCCACCCTTGGTGTGTGCAGAAATTGATAGATTGATTCTAAGCCAAACATCTTTAACCAAAATACCTAGGAGTCACCTAGGAAGCACACCTCTGGCATATCTGTTGAGGGTGAGAGATTTAACTGAGGGAGAGGACCATCTTAGAGGCTGGGCTGACCATACAAGGGGGGAAAGGAAAAAGTGAGCACTGGCCTGTTGGTCCCTCCCAGAGGCTACCCCTGTCAGGAGCAGCCCACCTGGGGGCCCTCTGCCCGGTGCTCTTTGCCCATCCTCCCCAGATGCAGTAGTCAGAGCTTCTGTGCAGTTCATTTCCTCCTATCCCAACCAGCAAGGAAGAGGTGGGGCGGCAGCAGGGATCTGGGTCAGAGCAGTGTGGGCAGCGCAGGCCTGTCCAGCATGGGAGTTGTGGCCTTGGCTCGACACACTTATTCTAATGTGAGCCAGAATCCCCCCCCCCCCCCCCCGAAGCCTAGTCCAGTGGGAGGAAGCGCACAGTCTACAGAGGCAGGCTGCCCAGGCATTCATGACCAGCTAGTGAGTTCTCTGCGGTGATGGCTTCTAAACCTCACAGACGGAGCCTTTCAGGATGGGCTGGGCAGCTCTGCAGCGCCCCAAAGCCTTAGTTAAACGGCCTGCTGTGTGTTGGGAGAGGTCGTGTGGATGTGGCTGGAGCCTCCTCGCACTGTCTGTTCTCATTGGCACCTGAGCAGTGTCCTAGGTTACAGGAGCAGTTAGCATCCAGGCATAAGCTTTCCGGTGATACCGGAAACTGCCTAGCATCTTTCAGACGCTTCGTAGCAGACAAGCAGTGATTTTTATTAGTAGAATTTAAAAAGAAAGTGTGACTTTAGAAATATTCATCCTTGATTTTTTTTTTTTTTTTTTTCCCCAGCTCTGGTCTGAAAGTGACTAGGGAAAGCGGTGGGCTCCTCGTAGGGGAGCGCGTGCGTGCTTGCGTGCGTGCGTGCGTGTAGCTGTCCTTCACTCTTTCACGCCCCTGCTCCACTCGACCCCCCAGGCTCAGCCCTGCGTCACCTGATTACACGACCCTTCCCTCCTACTCCCGGGGTCACTGTGGGCCTGGGGGACCTGCAGGGCAAAGGTGGTATCTCACCGCAACTTGGCAGATTCCCAACCCTCCGCCTTCCTGCTTCCTCCCTCTCCTGCCCAACACCTCCTCCCCTGCTTTCCCCCTTTGCTCGGGTTCCCTTCTCCTCTCCCTTCATCCTCCTCCTTCCCTTTCCCATCTCTCCTCCCCTTCTCCACCCCTGTCCTGCTCCCCTCCCTCTGTCCTTGCCCCCACCCACTTTTCTAGCCCACCTCATCCCTCTCTGCCCCACCTCTAACTCTCCTCGCCCCTTCTCGCTAGCGGAGCTTCTTTCGGGGAAGTCCACGCAGTCCTGGGCCGCCAGGGGGCTCTGTTGCCCTCCGAGCGCGGAGGTCGGAAGCGTCCAAAACCAGAAAGAGTTCCTTAGTAATTTCAGGCAGAATCCAAAGGAGCCCTGGAACTGGAACTGGAAATGGCTCTAAAGTTGTATGTGGGGACGCTATGGATTCTATTGTACAGGTCATGGCTGTTAGGAAGGACCTGGATGTTAAGAAGTCCGAGTCTGGGGGATTTCCTGGAGGGGTACGGGAAAACCCCTGTGGTGGATATCCTTCTCCAGCCTGGGGGTGAGTATGTGTGCGGGTTGACGGACCCCACTTCTGGAGGGCATTACGTGCGGGCATAGGTCCTCAGGACACCCTGGTGTGCTTGTGAAGGCCTGGAAAGTACACCGATTTGCCTCAGGTCCTGGCTCTGCTCTGTCTGACCCTCTCTGCTTGTCTGACTTACAGTCAGGGTGGGGACACAGGGACCTAATAGGTCATATGGATAGGTGACAGGGTTCCTGTGCTCTCATTTGCCTGTTTGTCTTAGAGAAAGTGCAGTTAAAAAAAAAAAAGACTTTATTAGTAGATTTTTTTCCCCTGTGAGCAATGTATGAGACTTGAAAGTCAGATTTTAAAGAGGGAGGTTGTAATGTAGCCTCACTGGACTGTTGTGTATGGTCTTAGGGCTCCAGGATGACCTTTTCTGAAGGTCATCTGTTTGGCACCAGGTACACACAGTTCTGGCGCTGGCTGTTTTGTCTTGGCAGTCCACAGGAAGTGCCTTTGAGCTGCAGATCTTCCTGAGGGGAACAGCTGACGTTGTAGAATGGCTCCGCCCATGGCAGGCACACAGCTTGGGCATGTGCCTCTCCTTGTCCTGCACCAGAGATGGAGACGGCCTGGAACACCTGCCTGTACCTGGTACTCTCTCCTGACCCGGGTTCCTTATCCCCCACACCCTGTTCCCCCCATTCCCTCCCTGGACTTCCATTTCCATACTTATTCCCCCATCTTCACTCTGCATCCTTGTTGTACAGGACCATCCTCTGAGCCAAACAGCCACCATCTTGGGGAGTTCAGGCCTGCTGCTTGCAAAATATCATCCCATCTGGGCTGGTTGACTCTTTACATCCCCTCACAGAAAGGCAGGGAGACCCTCACCTCCATTGTAGGCAACTCTACCCTAATAGCAGGTGGCCTTGGGGAGGGGCTGGAGCAGACAGACCAGGAAGACTAAGGGAAGAGGCTCCATTGTGCCTCCTGGTTAAAGACTTTCTCTCTAAAGGGGCACCCACACTCTGGTAAGTAACCCTCACCTGTGCTCTGTGAAGGAGCCCAATAAACCAGTTGATTCCCCGGAGTGAGCTTTGGTGTAATCCTATCTCAGTTTGCTGTCGGGCCCTTACGAGAAGAGACAGATTTCTTTGGATGCAAAGGGATTTTAGCAACAACCCTAATCCTTCATCCTTGCCCTCCAGCTCCACGTTGGGTCCTGGCCTCCTATCCCTATTCTGGTCCCCCATCTCTCCCTGGTTTTCCATCCCCATACTGCCTCTCCTATTCTCACACTGATTCTCCACTTTCAGCTCTGCCCTCCAGGGAGACTCCTGAGCCCTTTGTTCTGATTTTCTGATCAGGGAAGCGCTGGGAACTCTCCACTGCTGTCAGAGTAAAATGGGGTGACTTGCACATGTTTGTAATGGCCTGTTGAGCATTTTGGGAGCTGTGGACGTTTTTTGTTAAACGCCCCAGTCTGAAATTAAGAGCACCACTGGTTTGCACTTAACTGGAGTCAAGAAATACCCACTGTGCTGTGTTCTGTGCTTTGGGAGATATGGGCTAGCCTCACTGCGGAGGGGGCAACCCTGGAGCTCCAGATGTGGCAGTGGGTCAGACGCCCTCATTTGCCCAGGATGGGCAAAGCCTCAACCCATCCTTATCCTCCATCTACTTCCCCTTATGTTGGCTGCCCTTCTGAGGTAGTGTGTCCTTCTCTGCTTGCCTTTTTGAGGTGTGGATTAACCCATAAATAATATATAATGTTGTTTTGTGTGCTATAAAAATTTGCATAAATGGGATCACATTGCCTGGTTCCTTCCTCACCTTCTTTCCCTCGGCGCAGTATGATGATTTGGGGATTCATCCGTGTTAATAAATGTGCCTCTAGTTTATTCATTAATGGTTGCGTGAGGAGGACGAGCTGTGGCTTTTGTCTCCACTTGCATGTGGAGGTGATTTATGTGCTCACAAGTCCCAGCTAAGCTAAGGCCTGCCCTTGGGCGCTTTGTCCCACTGCTCTGCTCTCCCAGAGCACCCAGCTATTCACACTCTGCTCTTCAGCCAGCACTTTCAGGCCAGATGTGGAACATACCAGTTGTTCATATTTTTGTCATTTGGTCAGGGAGGGACTCCCCACCTCACCCTCCAATGGGAGCACTTTCCTGGGATATTTTTAGTGCAGGGCACCCACAGGTTCCAGGTGCATGCTAGGCTGAGAGGTGTCGGTGACTGTTGGAGGGTGGCATGGTCTGAGCTTGTGGTTTGAAGCATGGTCTACTCCTGGAGCTCAGGAGGGGTCAGGGAGTTGCACTGAGAGGCATTGCCAGCACCGCTTGGGCCTTCCTAAGTATATGTGGGTGGAGTTAACGACCAGAGGTGACTCACAGACTGTGGGAGAGGTGGCAGGACCCTGACCCAGGACTCAGGGTGATGCTACATTCTGACGTGGCCTGACTGTTGAGTAGTGACATCATAACGGCTGAGGTCATGCTGGAGATACGGGGTCTCTCTTGGATTGTAAGTTTTAGAGGAATGAATAGTGTACTTAGGGTGGGGAGTGTCTGGGCCAGGAAAAAAAAAATTCCTGTGGTGTTTGACACCACAGTCTGGTGTTTAACACCAGAGTCTCACGCTAGATAAGCATCCTCTGACCTGTACCCCTATTCCCAAGGGGCAGAGAATAACTAGAGACCCTCTTCTGAGATGGCTTCTCCATGTGGCCTCTGATAACTCCCAGTGAAGCTGGCAAAACTATAAAGATCTCCAGAAGTCATCCTGGAACAACCCAGGGAAGTCTGTGAAGACTGAGGATAATGAGAGCTGGTGACACTGGAGCTCACTTGTCGTCCTCACCATAACTCAGCTTATGGATTCTTCCAGGGAGATGTGGCCCCGGGGGACTGGACTAGTCCTCCCCTCGGCTTCCCTGTCTCAACGAGCACAGGTCTACAGCATCTCTTGTCTCTCTAACTGCCCTCGAGGAAGCTTCAGAGTATTGAAACCATTCAGAATAAAACCACAGATTGTAATGAACTGAACTTTAAAATCACAAATGAGCTGGTGAGATAGCTCTGTGAGTTAATACTCTTGCTTCCAAGCCGGATGACATGCATTCCATGCCAGGAACCTACATGGTGGAAGGAGAGAACTGACTTTCTGCAGGTTGATCTCTGATCTGAAAAACCAAAAGGAGTAAAGAGGAGATCAGGAAGGAAACACCTGAGACAAGGGAAGATGAAGACAGAATGCCCAGACATACAGCGTGAGGCCACAGTGGTGCTTCAGCTGAAGATGATGAAGATGAAGCAAAGACTAAACCCAAAGCAAACAGATGAAAAGAAAAAAAAGTAAGGATCAGGAGGAAAGAAAACAGGAAGAAATACAAAAAGTTAACAGCTTAAAACTGGCTTTTTACAAGGCTCATAGTATCAACAAGCCTTTAGCCAGACTACTCAAGAAAAGAGAGGACTCAGATTCCTGCAATACGGAAATAAAGATGGGATTTATTAGGTATAAGTTCAGCAAAAGAAGCATGAAGTGTGTACCCTCAAAACTTCAAAACAGTGTTGAAAGAAATTAAATTCCACTTAGGCTGGTGGAAACATGTCCTAAGGTCATGGATCAGAAGCTTAAATGTTGTCAGCATTGTTTGATACTCTCCCAGTAGGGCTGCACAGTCAGGGTAGTCCCTATCAAAACCAAAGCTTTGCTGTGCAGCCATAGGCAAAAAAGTCCATTCTGAAATTAATATGCGGGCTGGAGAGATTGCTCAGTGGTTAAAGCACTTTCCACCCAAGCATGAGGAATGAAGTTCTGATCCCTAGAAATCCATGTAAATGCAAGATGGGCATGGCAGGCAGCCCACTGGCAATTCTGTCTTTGGGAGATGGAGACAAGAAACTCTCAGAGCAAGCTGGCTAAAGAGACTAGCCATATCAGTGAGCTCTGGGTTTGCCTGAGAGACCCTGTCTCAGTGAATGAGGTGGGAGAGTGTCTGAGAAAGAGTCCTGACATCAATCTCAGCCCTCCACATGCACACACACAGACCCGCACTTGCACTCGCATAGACACATGCACGCTCATACACGTTGAAAACTTGCACACACACATGTATACCACACATACATATTCACACAAAATGGAAAAATAAAAAAATTAATACAAAGCTTCAACTTGAGAGCTGAGGCAATCTTGGAAAAAAAAAAAGCTGAGTTGAAGGGTTCACTGTTAGTTATTTTTACAAAACTGTGTTTGTTGCTCTTTTCACCCAGCTGTCACACAAATTATTGAGACTGTTATATTTGTTTAACAATCAGCTTCACAACACAATAACTGAGAAGTTATTACTCTATTCTTAACCCTCTAAGCTAGTTTGGCATCCTCCCCGCGTACATCCCAGAGATACTTGCACTTTGTAGCTTTTCTGCTCCAGCTCCTCTCTGCTGATGTCACAGAATCTCTCCTGTGGCTGAATCCCATACTTGCTCCTCTAACTCTTCCTCCCCTGGTTGGCAAGAAGTCCAGCCCTATTCTCTCCCCTGCTCAGCAATTGGCTGCAAGCTGCTTTATTGGCATCAGGGGACAATTGGGGAGCATTGCTTATACAATATTGAGACAGATTCTCAGAACAAGGATTGCACCCAGACATGGGGGGACAGACAGAAACCAGCATTTGAATTACAATACCCTTATGCCTACAGTTCACGCTTTCTTATTTTGTAATGGACTACATGGAAGCACATGTTCATACATGTACCAGAAGAGGCCAGAGAATGACATTGGGCATCCTGCTGTCTGTCTACCTATTCCCTTAAGATATGACCTTTCATGAATCTGAAGCTTGATGATGTCTTTGGCTAGTCCCAACAATCCTCCTGTCTCCACTTCACTCAGCTCTGAGGTCACAGGTACAAGTGGCCATAGCAGAGCTTTTTACATGGGTGTCTGGGATCCAAACTCAGGTCCTTATGCTCATGCGGGAAGTGCTCTTACCTGTGGAGCCATCTCCTTAGACCCTTGGTTGCTTTTTTTTTTTTCTTAAAATTTTATTGTTTGTGTGTTGATTTATGTGTATATATAAATATGTACATTTGTGTGGTGTTCAGAGGTGGATTTTGGGTGTCTTCCTCAATTGCTTTCCACATTTTTACACACTTCGTGTGTTTGGGTATTTTTGCCTTCCTGCATATCTATCTACCATGTGTGTGCCTGGTGCCCACAGAGGCCAGAAGACAGAACTGGATCTTGGATCCACTGGAGCTGGAGTTACAGATACCTATGAGCCATCATGTGGGTGCTGGGAATTGAACCTGGGTCTTCTGGAAGAACAGCCAGTGCACTTAATAACTGAGCCATCTCTCCAGCCCCTTGGCTGCTTTTTGACAAAGGTGCTAAGACCATTATTGGAGAGAAAAGAATTAGTTTTCACCAGATACCATTGAGACAAATTGGATATTCACACACAAAAGAGCAAATTTGGATCTTTATCTCACAACAGATAAAAATTAAATCAAGGTAGATCAAGACATGACTAAAAGAAGTAAAACTGAATAATCATAGAAGAAGAAAACATAGATCTTCCCTACCTTGGATTAGGAAATGGTTTCTTAAATACAACATTTAAATCACAAGCAACAAATAGAAAAGAGAACATGGACTCATTTAAAATAAAACCTTTTGCAAAGAAGAACACAAGCCACATAACAGAACCTGCTTGCACATTACTTATCTGATAATGAGTTTATTTAAAAACTCGGGGTGCAGAGATGATGGCTCAGGGGTTAAGAGGGCTTGCCACTACACAGCCATGAGCATCTGAGTTCAGATCCCAGCACCCATGAAAGGTGCTGGGCATCTAGCAGATGTCTGTAACTTCAGCTCTGAGAGTGGTGGAGTCAGGAGGATTGTGGGCTTGCTGGCTTCTAGCCTAGCCAAGAAAATAAGAGCCTCAGGTTCAGGGAGAGATTTTCCCTCTAAAGAATATATGGAGAGTGATAGAGACGGACACTTCACATGCTCTTCTGGCCTCTCTCTGCATGCACAGCTGAGTGCATCTGAAAGCGCGCGTGCACACACACACACACACACACACACACACACACACACACACATATGCTCACACACAAACCTTTAAAACATGAGAATTATATAAAGTGCTATCTCATCTAATAATAGAAAGATCGATTCAACAATGAGCAAAGTGGCTGAGTAGTGTTCTCTACAAACAAGATATATTAATAGCAAGTAAGGACACGAAGATACATTCAACATGACTGTCCACCAAAAGTGGGCAAATCAAAACCACAAAGAGACAGCGCTTCAACCCTTTAGCTTCAACGTGGATGGCTGTACTCCACTAGGCAGACAGAAACAGCTGCTTGAAGGATGTGGAGGAGGTCCAATGGTGCAGCCAGCTTTGGGACATTCTAGATGATCCTGAATGGCCAATGGCAGAATTACTAATGTGAGGCTTAATCCTTTATTCTTAAAGGCTTATTTAATTTTTATGTGTGTGGTTGCTTTGCCTGAATGTATGTACAATGTGTGAAGTGTTTGCCGAGGCCAGAAGAGGGCAATGATTCCTTGGAACTGGAGTTACAGACAGTTGTGAGCCATCATGTGCTAGGTATTGAACCTAGGTCCTCTGGAAGAGTATCCTATTTTTGCTAGGGCTCTCTGGGAACTGATGGGCACAGGGCTTGCAATAAGATCTATAGCTCAGGACACAGTGACAGCAAGACGTAGATCCTAGAGTGGAAACAGGTGAGGGTGGGGGTGGCCTACAGGGTGTGCTGCAGAGATCAGGATGACCAAGAAACGCTTCATGGAGGCCACGAACATAAAACAAAGTGACCTCTCAAGGTTGGAGAGGAAGGTGATCCAGGTAGAAGCCATAGGTACTGGTCTCCTCAGACATCTTGTAAGACAGAGCGTGGTGGATGTGAGGGTTCCAAGATCCAGTGAGGACCCAGGAAGGTTGTGCCATCCTGGTGAGGACAGACGAGGTGGGTCACTGTTGCAGGATGTTTGATCACTCTGTGAACCCTGAGACTGGGTACTGGAACAACCTGTTTCTAGTTGTGGTGTGGCTCAGCCCTAGCACACACTTTTAATCCAAGAGTTTTCTGTAAACAGGATTAAATAAAGTTAACCTACTAGGTCAAGAGGCGGAGCAAGCAATCAGTTGACAGGAAGTGAACATAGGGAAAAAAAAGCCATAGAGAGTAAGAGAAAGTCTGGTGGGTGGATAAATTAAACATACAGGAAGTTGAAAGGAGGGACATTCAGTTTGACGTGTTTTTCAGACAGGGTGGAGAAGGAGAAGAGGCTTTTTACTTCTGGGATGTCAGCTGAGTAGGAAGGATCAACTGGGTGCTTTCTCTGCCTCTCTGAGGTAGCAGGTTTTCACCCCAATATCGGGCCCTCAAGTCCTAATTGGTAAAAATCAAATGTTTGGGAGTTTGTTTAACAATAACAGATCAGCAAGGAAATGTACTCCTAGCCTCTGAAGAATGGCTTGAGGCTTAAACAGAGGCAGGTAAACTGAATGGCAGGGTGCATTTTCCTAGAGGCTGAGGCTGGCTGCTGGGTTTTCAGGAGCCCAGGGGGAGGGCTAGGCTTTCTGTGGGAGCCTGCTCTGACCACAAACCTCACCCCATACATTCCAGCAGTGGTTCCTCAGAATTATGGCTGCTGCCTACTTACTGTGACCTTGGGACCCACCTGAATCAGCCTCAGGGTTCCGGGATGTTCCAGGGAGAGGCACGTGCTTCCTGCAGGTGGGTCCTCGCCAAGAGTTGGAGGTGAAGAGATTTATCAACACACAGTGTCTTTTGACAAAACAAGGCATTTTCTCTAAGTGATGTTTGCAGCTGAAACAGAACGAGATTTTTCAGATCTGTAATCTGAGTCTATTCAGAAACCCACCCCCACGTGGCCTCATCCTGTGTTTTATGAAATAAAGTCAAAATTGCCAACACACTTCCTTATATCTCTGTTTGGGAAGAGGATATGAATAACCGGGCTCTGTGGAAGCTTCTTGCTGATACAGACACACAGCTGTGAACTATTCCCAGCAGCATCAGCAGCAGCAGCAGACCCTAGATGCCAGGTTTAGCTTTGGGATCAGGATGAACGACCATGGAGCTGCAGAAGTACCAGGCTTGCTCTGCAGGGTCAAGGGACATGGTCTTCATTTCATCTCCAGTGTACTTGTATAAGGTCTTATATGTGTGTAACTGTCAGCCTGGGACAGGGAGAGAGAGAGAGAGAGAGAGAGAGAGAGAGAGAGAGAGAGAGAGCTTTCTGAATCACTGTTCACAGGAATGCCTGCTATTTTCAGCAATTCCTGGGTCCAGGAAACGTTTCTCTCATGGGAGTCAGGCCTGCAGCATTCTGACCTTAGGCTACTGTCATGAATTTATCCTGCCACTGTTCTGAGGTGCTGACCTCACATCCTTCTACCCTCTTTCTATGAGGAGCGGGGACCCCATTCCTTAGAACTGCAGGCTTCTCCATTCTGGTCCCCTCCAGCCTGTGTTGCTAATACCTGGAGCACTGTGCTGAAGTAGGAAAACACCCAGGAGCCAGGAAGTGTGTTAATCACTTAGTGAAAAAGGCCTTAAGTCCATTAGACCCCTGGTAGGACGGGGTCCCTGATCCCACTCTGACCCTATTGCCTTTGGACACCACAATGGTCAGAAGTCTATGTGATGGATGGTGCTGTAAGCCCTTTCCACCCACCTTTTCAGAATCCTCTGTTTCCAACTTCGCTATGCCCTCCACATCTAAGCCCACTGGGAGATGCCCCCAATATTACACTAAGAGCCCACCCGAGAATGAAAACAACTGTAAAAGAAAAACAGCTGTGACTATTCCCATCCTTGAATTAAAGCCAGAGGCACGTAGCTCTTGAACGGCAGGATGAACTGCTCCGAGATAGCCTTGAATTGAAGCCAGAGGCAGATAGCTCTCGAAGGGCAGGGTGAGTTGTTTTGAGAAAACTCACAAACGGCCAAAAACTGCAAACAACTAGCTGTAAACCACCTTCATGCTATTCTTGCTGACCAATCAATGTATAGAGCAAAAATGGCCAGATTTTTAAGTATAAAAACCCTGTGCTTTGCATGCTTGGGGTCGTCTCCTGCCTTTGGAGGGGCAATCCTATCGCGATTGGAAAAACAAACAAACAGACAAACAAACAAACAAACAAACAAAAAACCTCTTGCTTTTGCATTGAGTTGTGGTCTGCGGGAGTTCCTGGGACGGGCACGATCTTGAACTCCTGAGCTGTGAGAGCCCAGGTCTTACAACACTAGTGTTGAGTAAGAAGTGCCTGTTGGTGTCTCCTACTCACACCTGAGCAGGGCTGGTCAGCACCAGGGACAGCGTCCACCCCGCCTCCTGCTTCTAGAATTAGTTACTTGATTCTCACCGGTGCTGACTCCTTTCCTTCCTCCCTCCTTCCCTTGAGAATACCAAGTCTGGATACTCTTTACCTAGATCTGCTCTCTGGAGGCCTGACCTGCCGCAGGCAATGGGCCTGTCTTCATGTATTGTATTTGTTGCACTTACTTGTATTTTGAAATGAAATCATCGGGAGTGAGGTGGGCTGGGGGTGGGCTGGGTGGCAGGTGGGGGAGGCTGGGCAAGGGTCAAGATTCCTATTTTCATACCTGGTGGCAGAAAGGGGATTGCCTCCAAGGAGGGCCAGGGGCATCACCACGGGGAGAATTCTCTTGTCTGAAACGCACACAGACCAGCAGAGGGCAGGCTTTTCTCAGCAATGAGCTGCGTTTCTCCAGTGTGGGCACAGTTTCTGAGGACTGCAAATGAGCATGTGCACCTGAAGGCTCACAGCTGGGTTATCGTCATGCAGGGAAGGCTGTGTGGGTGTTGGAAGGCAGAGCTAGGCGTGTGTGTGTGGACTCATAGACTCTTTAGGTCACTCTGACAGTAAGGACATCACTGTGGGAGCTGCTTCTGAGACAGAGCAATGATGGAAATCATTGCATCTTCCTGACCAGCTCTGCAAGCTCCTTCCCTCAGCAGACCCTCTTCTACAGCACAGCTACCCGTGGTGAAGATTTTTCCCTGTGGAGAAGCAGCTGCTAGGCTTTCTTGAGGCTTTGTGGGTCCCTCCACATCAGGTGTATACCCCACAGCCATCCACAGTAGGCAGGAGGATGGCACCAGGCTTGCACTGGGGCCCACAAACTTTGAAATGAGTACCCAACATTACCCTTGCTTCTCCCCAGATGCCAAGTTCCTCTCCTCCTGTTGCCCTTTCCTCAAGTAGGCTGCAGGATCTATTCTTCCCTGACAAATGTGTCCACCCACCCTGCCTGATTATCTTTGCTCCAGATAGATTTCTCTTTTGAGGTGGGGGGGGGCCTTCAGGAGCATCTAACCACCCTTTTCCCAACCCCCATACCTGGCCCAAAGTCAGCAGTTAACTTTGCTTAGATTAGCTGAGAAGTTTCAGGTGGCTGATGTGCAGCCTGGCTGGGGGATTAGGGAGTTCCTGGAGGTTTTCAGGAAAGCTCAGTGCCACATTTGGGTAGAGAACATGTGTGTGGTGAGGTCAGGAGGGAAGCCTCCCTGTTTCAGAGCTGCCTGGCTTCTGCTTCACTCCCTGCTGGGACCACTGGGCACAGGGAGGTTTTCTCCGCTGAGCAGATGCCCTGGCACCTGGACTGACTTCTGTCCTATCACTTCCCAACCTGACTCTCAGTGCTGATATTTCTCTCCTTTCTGCCTTGAGACTGTCACTCAGCCATGTAGGCAGTGTGCAAAAACATTTACTTTTTGAAAAAAAAATAAAATAAAAAAAGGTGTGTGTGTGTGTGATAGCCTTGCAATACTCTCCTCTGTGTGTGGCCCTGAAGGTAACACTGGGACTGAATTACTCTTTGAGAACAGAACTTACTGGCCAGTGTCCCTTTAGCTCTTGATATAGAAGAGTTGAGAGGCAGAGTCCTCAGGACATTTAAGTGCTCTTGTGAACAGGGCTCCAGCTGGGAAGGAGACAGCTTCACATGCTCACACAGGACTCAATGTCTGGCTGAGAAACAGGCGAGCAGGTGTGTGGTTCTGTGGTTCTGGTCCTGTGCGACGAGGGTGACGGTGCTGGGTGGGGTGTAACGGGGCCCAGGAGGACAGCAGCTCAGTCTCACAGGTTTGGAAGGAACAGGTCCTAAACTGAGGCTTCAGACGTAAGAGCCTAAGAGCCATGTCGATCATGCGTGGAGGGATCAGGACAGAGGGCTTCTGAAGGAGAGAGTAGTGTGTACCAGGTTCTGACTCCAAATGCATTGCTGACGCCAGTGACATCACCACAGAAACCTCCCTCACCCCAGGTGTTGCACAGCGTCGGAGCGCAATGCAGGGCCTGGTTGTTCTGCTCATTATGAGTCAGGAACCCAGTTCCTTCTATCTGTGATTCCTCTCTCTTCTACAAGGTTCTGAAGTTGCACTGAGATCTCCTCTGTCCAGACAGAGAGGAAACGGCCCAGGAGACTATGCACAGAGTTCAAGGACTAGTTGGAAGTGGTTCTCCTAACACCTATGAGGCCCCTTTGCCAGAACCGTAGACATCTCTATACCACAGGAGGCTGGGAGATGCCATGTGTCTGTGTCCAGGTATGATAGGAAGTGGGTTTGGGGACCTGCTGGCCTGTCCATGCCATACTGTACTCTCCTGACATGTTTCCCACTCATAGGACTCACCCCCAAGGTCCCCATTATATCACACATGTCTCTAAGTCCTGGGTCCCTGAAATAGCTCTCTCTGATATACAAAAGCTGCAAAATGAAATTCTTCTTGCAATTATTCATAATTATGAATAGCTAAATTCATAAATGGAATAGAGGGAAGTTTTAAAAAATATAAATGGGAGGCTCACATAGAAAATCTAGCAGTGTGTTTAAAGAATTCCACATATCAGGACCTAGTGGAATTTATGCCTGAATGCAAGGATGGTTTGACATATAAACTTTGGTCAATGTGATAGACCCTATTAATAGAATGAAGGAAAGAAGCCAGTGATAAAGGAGAAGCCTTTAATAAAATACAAAATCTAATTAAAAAAACAAACGAACCCACAAACTAGGGGCAAAATGAAACTACCTCAGCACAATCAAAGCCATATATGAAAAGCCTACAGCAAACATCATACTTGGTGGTGAAAGATTGAAAGCTTCCCTCTGAGGTCACATACTACATAGAAAAATTCAGAAACCTCTACAAAAATCTGTTAGAACTAACAAGGGAATAGAGCAAAACTGCACAACACAAGGTCAGCACTCAAAATCAGCTGCTTTCTGTACGGTGACAGTAGACAATAAGAAAACAAATAAGAAAAAAAGTCTTTTTGTAATAACATGATTAAAAAAATAAAATTCTTAGATTTTAACTGTACCAAAGAAATGACAGATGTGTACATATAAAATACAAAGTACTTCAAAAAAATAAATAAGGGCTGGAAAGATGGCTCAGTAGTTAAAGGCTAGGCTCACAAGCAAGCAAGCAAGCAAGCAAACAAACAAACCCAGGAGGATAGTCCATGCTTCTTGACATCTTTACTGTTATGGGTGCAGTTAGTTAAGACATCAACAATGTCCAAGTCAATCTGCAGGTTCAATACCAATCCCTCTTAAAAAATCTCAATGGATTATCTTTTACTGAGAAACCAAAACACCAAACCCAAACCAACCAACCGATTAACCAACCAACCAACCAACCAACCAACCAACCAACCAACCAACTAACCAACTGAACAAAAAAACCTAACCTAAGTAGAAAAAAGAAAAATCCATTCTAAACTTTATTTGGATTCCCAAGGGACTCTGAAGAGCTGAAACACCCAATACAGAAGATAGTTGGATGACATGGACTTTCCGACCACAAGGATTTCATAGTGTATTGTGATCACAGAAGTGCAGTTTTTCTGTATCTGGAATGTCTTAAAAAGCTTGTCCTCCAGCTTGGCACTATTGGGTGGAACCTGCTTAGAGGTGGCACTGTTAGGAGGACTTCAGACCACTGGGGTTCCTTGAAGGTGTCCTGGGTCCCTCTTGGTCCTGCCTTGCTTCGAAGCTGTCACAAGGAACTTCCTCTTTCATGTGTTCCTGTCATGACGGGCTGTTTTCTCACAGGCTCAAGAGCAGTGATGTCTGTGAAGCATGGACTGACCATTCAAAATGTTAATCAAAACAAACCCCATTTCAGGTAGTTTGTGACAGTAACAGAAAGCCAACTAACACATGCTAGACAAAGAGGCATAGACACCAAAGGAATAGCACCGAGAGCCCTGGGAGACAGATTCACATACCTTCAAAAGGCTTTTGACAGAGAGGTGCAGACAGGCCACTGAGTGGTGAAAGGGAAGTCTGTTCAATAGTCTGTTGTGGGGCAGTAGCTATCCACACGTAAAAGAATGAAATTCAGCCCTCATCTAGAGCCATATGTAAAAATTAACCAAAATGAATCATAGACCAAACATGAGAACCAAGACTCTTGGAAGGAAACAGAAATGAAGAGCTGTGTGGTATATTTGTACAACGTGTTCCTAGACGGGACACAAAAGGCAGCAGAAGGAAAAACAAGCAAATTGGACATCATTGAAAAAAATTTTGTGTATCAAAGAACACTATTAAATGTGTGAGAAGGGGGAATCTATGTGCTGTGAGGTAGCTGATGGGAGATTAATGTTCTGAATATACAAAGAACCACAGCTCAACAACAGAAAAACCCACACAATTAAAGCACAGGCAAAGGAGTTGACCAAGCATTTCCCTGGAGAAGAAGAAGAAGTGTCCAATAAATAACACAGAAGATGCTCAACATTATTACTCCCTGGGGAAATGGAAACAAAAGCCAGAATGGAATTAGTGGTGGTGAGGAGATGGCGTGAAGCCCTGTTCATCTTCCCAAACACACAGTGCACAACTGTTGTGGAAAACCTGCCCAGAGGTCACCAGCATCACCAGGAAGTCCATTTCTGGTTTCACACTCTTCTCAAAATAATCGAAAGCAGAGACTTAAACAGTCGGTGGGTGTACTTGCCATCACAGCAGGAGAATTCACAGCCCATTGAGTGAGTGGAGAAAATGGCATCACACGGTCTCGGGAGGGAAGGGAGTTCCTGCACGTTACAACGTGGACAGACCTGGGAGATGTGCCGAGTGACATAAGCAGACACAGAGGAGCATGCACAACACGGCTCCAAGTCTGAGGGTCCCTAGTGTCATCCAGCTTAGAGACGGGAAGTAAGGGGGACATCTCAGGCTAGAGTATGTGGAGTTGGTTCAACAGGGACAGAGCTTCAGCTTGGAAGATGATAATGACCAGCACTGGTCCAGGGCAGGAGCATCTCAGTGGTTGCTGGGCCAGCAGGAGCTGGGGTGGGCAGCGGAAGCTGGGTACTTAGTCCTGTCCACTGCATAGTCCCAGGTGTGGAGAGGTAGTGCTGAATTTCACATAGTTCAGAAGCCCACGAGCAAATAGCTATTTAACGTGGTAAAAGTCCAATTGAAAAGTGCTTTAATCTTTTAGTTTTAAAAAGAATTTTCTAGTCCCTCATCCTAAATTAGTGATGGTGGTATGCTTATATGTTCATGTGGGAGGCACATGTCTTGCACGTGTGTATGGGGGCCAGAGGTCAGCCTCTGGTGCTGTTCCTCAGGCGCTGTCTACCACTGGCCAGGAATTCAACAAAGCAGGCTAGATTGTCTGGCACTAACCCCCGGGGTCCAGAACTCTGGAATTGAGGTTACATGTTTGGAGCCATGATGGCAGGCGTTTTAAATATGTGGGTTCGGGATCAAATTCAGGTCTTCAAGTACTTAACTGACTGTGCTTTCTCCTGAGGCCCTGTTGGGACTTTTTCAAGAGTTAACTGTGTATTTGTGGAGAGAGAGAGAGAGAGAGAGAGAGAGCGATCTGGTGTGTACGTGTGTGTGTGTTCCAGGAGATCCAGTTCTTCTGACCTCTACAAGTACCAGATTTGCTTGTGATGCCCGTACGTACACACAGAGAAGACACTCATAAAACAAAACAAAGTAAGTAAATCAAGAAAATTAAGAAAGAAGAATGTTAGTTTCAAGAAAATTTGTACAAAACTTATTTTTTCTGATTTAATTATGTGTGTGTGTGTGTGTGTTATGCAGATATCTGTACATGTGTTCTAGTGCCCATGTATGCCAGTAATATCAGATTTCCCTGGAGCTGGAGTCATCATTTCCCTGGAGCTGTCAGCCACCTGATGTGGGTGCTGGTAATTGAACCCGGGTCCTTTGGAAGAGTAGCCAGTGCTCTTAAACACTGAGCCATCTCTCCAGCACCTATAACGTTCTTTTTTTTTTTTAATGCATTTTTTTAAATTTATTTTTTAATAGTTTTTTTTATTAATTACACTTTATTCATTTTGTATCCCCCCATAAGCCCCTCCCTCCTCCCCTGCCGATCCCACCCTCCCTCCCCTTTCTGCATGCATGCCACTCCCCATCTATAACGTTCTTAAAGCCAACTTATATAACCATGTTGCAACTTTATTGTTTACTTATTTATTTTTGGAAACAGAGTCTCATGTGCTCATGCAGACCCTAGACTCATTATATAGTTGAAGATGGCTTTGAACTTCTGACCTTCCTTGTTCCTGCCACCTAAGCGCTGGAATCACAGGAGTGCACTGTCATGCTGGGTAAACACTGAACTCTACCCGAAGGCCGCGGTGATACAGAATGTGAGTTGTATTTATTTATTCCTCCCTGTTCTTTGGAGGCATGTGGTATAGTGTTCAACAGGCTCAAGCAAATATTGAATTATTTTTTCTTTTCTTTTTTTTTCTTCTCAGCAAGACTTTATAGTTTCTTCCTTTTCTCCCATATTGTCTTAAGAATTTTAAAATGAGCAATGTACTATTTTAAAAATTTAGGTAACCTATTTTTAAGAATTAGGGTAACTACTAGGAACTGGACGCATAACTTTCAAAATGGAAAAATAGAATAAAGAAAGCTCAACTCACCACTGGCAGGAAAAAGCCAGGTGGGCATTGGAAATTAGGGCGCGTGGAGAAGAGCTGAAGTGGCCTTAGGGTATCTGCCATTGTCACACATGGAAGCAGGTTAGACCTGGGCGGATTTGAGACTGAGTGTTGAAATTGCTGTAGCTGTATTAGTGTTTTTTTTTTTTAACCTTCTCATTTTTAAATTTTACTTTTAGTTTTCATTTATGTGTCTGTGTGTCCCTTGACTCTGTGTGTATTCCCACGTGTGTGCAGTGCCAGCAGAGGCCAGACTGGGGTGTCATGCCCTCTAGAGACTGAGGCATAGGAGGTTGTAAGCCATCTGGCACGGTACTAGGAAGTGAACTCAGTTCCTACGCAAGAGCAGCAGGTGCTTTTCACTGCTGAGCCAACTCCTCGGCCCCTTGGAGGCCAGCGGGAGGAGCAAGTTCTGAAGGGGGCAGGCAGTGTTCGCGGTGCTGCAGTGGGCGATAAAACAGCCGCAGGGATGGAAATGTGAGCTAGCTTAGTCCTTCCACAGCGAGGACTATCATCGCGGCACATAGTTTAAACACACCTGCTGCTTATCAGTGAGAAAGAATTCTGAGATCAGTATCAGTTGAAATAAAACTCAAGACAAAAATCAGCAAAATGGGACAAACGTGTTTTTTTTTTTTTTTCAGATTCCTCCTGATAATTTAAAAGTCCCGTCTATGAAGAACATGTAAATGAAGGCAGCGTGACAGTCTGTTTCGCATGCTTTCTCGTGGTCCTGGCTCCCCCAAAGTTGCAAACAAAAGTAAAAAAAAAAAAAAAAAGATGAAGATTGTAAGATCTTCTCTTGCTGTTGCTACATCCATTCTGAGCAGAGTCTAGTACCTCTACTTTTAAAAATCAATTCATTAATTACTTACTGACACAAGATCTCACTATACAGCCATGGTTGGCCTAGAACTTGCTTTATATACCAGACTGGCCTCAAACTAATAGGGGATCCACCTGCCTCTGCCTCTGAATGCTGAAAAAAAATTAAATTGGTAAATATTAATTTCACATGCTGACGTTTCGCTCCCTTCTACTCTCATTTCTACTTCTATGTCATAGAGAAATCACCCTGGATGTCTTCCTCTATTGCTCTCCACCTTTTTTCCATGTTTTTATTTAACACTTTTAGAGTGTCAGGTCTTACATTAAGGACTTGGATCCATTTTGAATTGATTTTTGTGCAGGATGAGAAGTGGGGCTCCAGGTTTGCCTCTTTACATGTGGATATTCAGTCTTCCTAGCACCATTTGTTAGAGAAGTGGCCTTTTCTCCAGTGCATGTTTTTGGAGATGGTTTAGTCGGTAAAGTTCTTGCCACACAGGCTTGAGGACCTGGATTTACATCCCTAGCGCTTTTTACCAAATAGCAGGTGTCTGTGCCTGTGTGAGCTTATTTCTGGGTCTTCTGTGCCATTGGCCTACTTGTCTGTTTTGGTGCCAGTTCCAGGCTATTTTCATTATGGTTCTGTAGGATAACTGGATATTGGATGTAGTCTCTTGTGCTTCTACAAGAGTTTTAGAATTGTTTTTTTTTTTTTCTACCTGTGTACAGAATGTCGTTGGGCTTTTGATGGGAATTGCATTGAATCTGGAGATTGCTTTTGGTAACATAGCCACCTTTACAGCATTAATTTTAATTTTGTGTATCCATGAGGTCATCTTGAATTTCATTCTTTGTCACTTAAAATTTTTCATTGTAAAGTCTTTCATCCTCTTGATTAGGTTTATTTCAAGGCAGTATTTTCTTTTTTACTCTATTATGAAATAATTCTTCTCTTGATTTTTTTTTCTCATCTTTATTGTTGGCATATAGGAAGGTCACTTATTTTTGTGTGTTGATATTGTGTCCTGCTGCTTTAGTGAAGGTTTATCACCACTCAAAGTTCCTTGGGGGGAGGAGGGGAGTCTACAGGGTCTTTCTTTTCTCTCAAAATATTTTAATCTTAATTTTTTTATTTCATGTGTATGAATGTTTTGCTGCATCTATGTCTTTGCACCATGTGCATGCCTTGTACCTGTGGAGGTTAAAAGAAGGCATTGGGTTCCCTGTAAATGGGGGTTATGGATGGAAACTAAACCTAGATCCTCTGCAAGAGCAATCAGTGCTCTCAACGGCTGAGCCATCTCTCCCCTCCAGGGTCTCTTGTGTATAGGGTCATGTCTTCTACCATAGGAATTAGTGGCTTCTTCTTTCCCTTTCTCTCCCTCTTTCATCTTATTGCTTTAGTTAAGACTTCAAATACTATACTGAATAAGGCTGGAGAAACTGGGCACTCTTATCTTGTTCTTGATTTTGTGGGGGCACTTTGAGTTTTCTCCCACGTAGTATGAATGTTGGATAGAAGTTTGTGGTGTGTAGCCCTGATTATGTTGAGGTATGTTCCTTCTGTTCTTAGCTTTTTTCAGAGATTTTATCATGAAGAGATGCTGGACTTTGTTAAAGGCTCTTTTCTGTCCTGTGACTTCTGTCCTAAGGTCTCTTTGTGATGTGTGATGTATGACAACCTTTGTTTTGCATGTCGGACCATCCTTGCATTCCTGAAATGAAACCAACTTCATCACGGTGAATGAGTTTTTGGATGTGTTGTCGAGTTAGCTTTGCCATTTATTATTATTATTTTTTGAGGATTTGTTTTTGTGTGTGTTCATTCATGTGTATGAGAGGAGAGGGCCCTCAGAAACCTATTGAACTATGAAATTCCACAGTCTTCCAGAATACATGGTCCTCATTAGAGAGCTGAAGTGTGAATCTTCAGGAAACCTATACCTATATTCCTGAGCATGGTTTGTTGTTCCTTTTCTTCCTGCTTTACACTGGCTTAGCCTGAAATTTCTTTATGTATCAAAGCAAAACAGCAAAACAGCAAAAAACAAAAACAAAAACAAACAAAAAAAACCAACCAACCAACCAACCAACCAACCAACCAACCAAACAAACAAACAAACAAAAAAACCCCCACAGTTTTACCTGATTGGAGGTCTTTTTAAAGAACTTCCAAGGCAGCTGTGGGGGGGGGGGCAGCCTGGCATGAGCCTCGGTCCTCACCACATCTGACATCCCACCTGGGCTTCCACCTGGACAGGTTGGAGGACAGAGGCTCATGAAGATGACCAGGATCTTCACTCAAAGAGGTGCGGCCACTTATGTAGCTTTTCCAGCTAACTGCATACACTGGCCTGAGATGCCACACTGAGAACCGGTGAGCCGGTCCCTGTAGTCTGGACTCTGAAGCTCATTGGTTACACCCAGGCCCAGTGTTACATTTGGTGACTGGAAGGACCTTCTACACGTATGATCTTGGACGTGGGTGAGACCTTGGAGCACCCCGCCTTGGTTATTTTGAAAACATTTGCCCAAGAAGCTTTGTGGAGCTTTCAAATGTCAACACACTTTACCAAACACAGTTGAAACACACTTTGTGTCCACTCAAGGTCCTAATAACTTTTCTTTTTTGCTCTTAGGGGTTAACAAGTGTTAATACAGATCTTTGAAAGGGTTTTAAATCTTAGAGACTTGTTAAAGGGTGAATACAGATTCCCCGAACATTTCCAATAAAAGCAAAGAGTGATTAGGATTGTAAGATCCTCTCCTGCTGCTGCTATACATGGTCTGAGCAGAGTCCAGAAGAGGGCGTCGGATGCCCTGGCCCTGGAGTTACAGATCACTGTGAGGCCCACAGTGCCAGGAACTGAACCTGAATTTGAAAATTCAAATTTTGTCTTTGGTGATGATCCATCAGTGTTTTCCATGGGTGATGGCCACTTTGCACCCTTGGGGAAATGTCTGCCAGACACCTCAGAGCTGCAGAATGAGTTATGTCCATCTGTCCAGACAGAGGATGCCCTGGAAGGAAGGGACCAGCTGCTAGTTGTGAGGCAGCGCACATATTCCCTGAGGATGCTGCTGCTGCTGCTGCTGCTCAGCATAGGAAGAGGGCCCCATACACGTCCCGTTTGTCATATGATGCATAACCGAATGCCGTTCGAATACCAGGTGACAACTGGTAGAACTGATGTCCTCATCTTGAGCAGACTCCATAGTCACAGCCTTAGGGTGAAGGCCAGCTCAGTGCCAGTCAACGACAGGAAGGTCTGTGCTGAGGAATCAGTGAGGACCAGTATGGACACGGGAGGAGACAAGACCATCTTTTGAGGAGGTAGGGAGGAGGTGGTAGACACAAAGGGTTTCCTGCCCTTGGGGAAGAAGGTAGTGGCTATGAAGTTGGGGAAGCCTTTATGGGTTCTGAGGACTCTGCTACCTATGGGCGTGGCCATGGCTACTTGCTGTGGCCAGATGACAAGACTGACATGGAGTGGGTGGGATTGGGGCATCTGGGGTTGCACGAATTCTCACACTCTACCCCCAAAGCCAACGTTCCCTGATCTCAATAGATGCTACAGCAGAGTAGTCAAGCCTTACTGTGGAGCAAGCATGAGGACTGGCTCCTAGTTACATTGACTCTGGGATGTGGAGGCAGATGGTCCAGTAGACACATCAGAGCTCAGCGTGGGCAAGAATCATCCCCACTGGGGAAGCACTTTCACTGGGGATGGCTCAGTTTATGCCATCCTGAACGGGCAGGCTAAGTCCCCACATATTCAGTCAAGGGCCGTCTGGGTATGTCTGTGAGACAGATGAAGGAAAGCTACCATCTACAAAAGAACAGTGTATTACAAAACCCAAACATTTGGCTAGACATAGAACAAAGCAGAAAAGTTAAAAATTACACAGTAATTGGAATGATAGGTCAATAATTGGGTTAAGTGGGATTAATGCTGGCTGAAGGGAATTTGCATTCTAATGTTGAAAAATCAGTAAGAAAGAAACAGATGATGAAAGTCATTGTGTTGTGTGCTTGAGGTACTCATGTTCTGCACGCGTTTCTGATATCTTCCTGTGAGGTGTGGACACCATGTTATTATGGCATCATACCTATATTGGGCTTACAGCTTACCCCTCTGGCACAGAGGAACTGTGTGGGCCTGAAAAGTCTCACTGAGAAAGTTTTAAATAGAAAATTCAATTTCTTCCTTCCTTCTTTCCTTCCTTCCTTCCTTCCTTCCTTCCTTCCTTCCTTCCTTCCTTCCTTCCTTCCTTCCTTCCTTCCTGTCTTTTGTTTGTTTGTGTGTGTGTGTGTGTGTGTGTGTGTGTGTGTTTTGAGACGGGGTTTCTTGGTTGTCCTGGACTCACTTTGTAGATCAGGCCTTGAACTCCCAGAGATCTGCTTGCTTCTGCCTCCCAGAGTGCTGGGATCACAGGCATGCACCGCCATGGCAACTGCTGACGTGTTTGTCCATGTTGTCTACTTTGTTTTTTTGTCAACTTGACGCAGAGCTAGACCTACCTGAGAAGAAGGAATCTTATTTGAGGAACTGTCTTCTGTGGACATGCCTGTCAGGCATTTTCTTGATTGCTGATTGATGTGGGTGGGCCCAGTCCACCATTCATGATGTTGGGCAGGTAGGCTGGGTGCTATAAGAAAGCAGGCCGAGCAAGACATGGGGAACAAACAATATGTGGATTCCCTCTTGGCCTCTGCTTCAGTTCCCGACTCTAGGCTCCTGCCTTGAGTTCCTGCCCCGACTTTCCATCATGGTGGCCTTGTAAGCTGTCATGCGAAATGAACCCTTTCCTTTTCAAGCTGTTTTTGGTCGTGGCGTTTATTGCCCCACAGAAAGCAGCTTTTGCAGTCTAACAAACCGGTTCAAAATTACAACGAAGCAAAGGGCGGCCGCTGCCCCATTGCTTATGGTTTTGTGGGGGGTCAGACTTTGGGTTGTGGTTACCTGGCAGTTTCTGCTGGTGCCTGGGACAGTAGGGTGGCTGTGATCATGGGGTCTGGTGTCATCTGGAGATAAACATTCCTTCTAGACCAACGCTATGAAGTGTTCGGTCATCATGATTCTCTCAGAAGCTGTACCAGCTCCGGAAAATGCTTTAGCATCTTGGCAGCCACACCAAGCCCTTCCTATAACTGTGCTGCCGCTCCTCCAGGCTGTCCATCCCTCCAGCATGAGAAGCCTTGCCGTTTTTATGCCTCTAGGTTCTGAAAATCCCTGACTGGACTGGGAAGACTGCTTCCCCTTCGCTGAGGTCCTGTTTCCATGAAAACACCTTCACTTTGCTTTTCTACTTAAGCCCCCGATGCTAAGCACACATTAAAAATATTTATTGGCTTTTAATAGAAGAGCCCTTAACTATGCAGCCGAAGTGAATTTGTGGGTTAATTTAGCACACAGTCCTCCCAGCGGCTCGGTGTCGGCAGAAACGTTTGCTGGAGGGCGAGGCTGCTCTGGCTGTCCAGCTGAGTGCGGCTGATGAAAGGGGTTGTAATGCCTGCTGATTGGATCTGAGCTGGAAATTAAATTGAAGTGTAGGGTTTCTGATCACTTGTCAGAAGGAGGGGCTCACCTGTTCCCTGTAACACTGAGACTGTCCCGATTTACACTGTCGGGAGGCTTTGAAGGTCTCTCTGTGGATGGATCTGAGCCCAAATCAGCCATCCCGTTCTTTGGAAGACGTGATCTGCAGACCAATTTGTTAAGAGCATGAAGGCCTTGATCCAGGTGAGTGGAATATTTAGAAAGGCAGATCAGAGGACGTTGTGTTTGTTCCCCACTAGGCCGTTCTTCTGTCCTAGCTTTGGACCCTCTTACTCAGTGGCTTCCCTCAGGTTGGGGAGCTGTCCACTAGCCAGCAGGCCAGGTGCACAGGTCTGGGGAGGAGGAAGACAGGTAGGAGCGGCACTCTGATTCTGTGGGGGACGGTGAGGTTTTCTGGGATGTGTACTCTTTCTGCTCTGACTTGCTGTGGCCACATGGGACCCATCTCCTTGTTCTTCTGTGTCTTGCTTTAGTCAGGAGATGCCAAGTGCCGGTAGAGGTCTTGTGCATTTCTGCCCTCTCTCGGGCTGCTGATCAGCCTCCTGCAGGATAATATGGTAGACAGGGCAAAGAGGACTTTCCACCAGAATTGTCTAGGCTGCCCTAAAGGAGCCCATATCTAGCTCGTCTCTGAGCATGGGGTTATTTAGAGAAGGCTTCTGACTCAGACACCTTGAGTGAACCCAAACGAGACCAGGCTCCCTCAGCTGGCCCCGTGTTCATAAGCAGATTCCAGGCTCATCATTTTCGGTTGCTAGGTTTGGGATATTTGTCAAGCAGGGATAGCCGACTGACAGGACTGGGAGCCAGGGCTGCCTTGCAGTTCACCAGGAATAGAACCAGAGAAGCAGAAGGCAAGGGTTGAGAGCAGAGCTTGCCACAGACTCGAGCTTCTGAACCACCTGTGGCTCCCTCCAGAGGGCGCTCCTGCCCCTGCGGGCACACACACACTAAGCGCGAAGAGGAGAGAGGGAATCTCCCTACAGCCCGCTTGCTAGCTTGATGGTTTCCACACTGCCCGAAGAGGGGAGAGCCGGAAATGGCAATTTGGAAATTTAATTAGAGCTGCCGAAGAAATTTATGCTTCTTAGAATAATTTTATTTAAAAAGCCCTCAAAATATAGAGCCTATTTTCCCCCCTCTATCTTGTGATTAATTCAAACCAAATAAAAGGAACCTGTGAACTTGTATTGACACCCTACGGGGAGTTTTCATTTGCAATACCTGTAAACCTTGAAATCTCAATTTGTGTCAAATAAGCTCCTACAGGTACAGTCTCAGCTCTGGCAGTAGCGTGTCACATTCTGTTCCATTTAAATAAATTACATACTCTATCACGGCGGCATTATTCCATCTTCTAATCAAATTGGCAATCTGGCGAGTCCTGGCCGACTGGGCCTGCTGGGGAGGGGCAGGCGTGCGGCACTGGGCAGGGAGCAATGTGTGTGCTGACGGCCTCTGATTAGGAATGAAATCAAGATGTAAATATAGCTATAAATTATGGTGAAGCAGCCACAGCCCCAGGGTGATGGTACTCTGCAGCTCCTCAGGGTTTCTTGGCTGTTTCTTCTTAGGTGCAGCAGGTTTTTATTAGCGCTTTGACAAGCCGTTCTCACGGTCATGTGTTGGAGGGGCAACAGTCACATGGAGACAAGTGTCCGTCAGCAGGAGGCTTCTATCCCAGGCCGCAGCTAAATGCTCAGGGCTGGAGCCTGGGTGTCCCCAGGTGTGTGGACTCACGCGTGCGTTATGACTGTGCGTATGTGTGTAGTATGAATGTGTTCATACATGCACGTATGTGTCTTTGTGGCATACTTCTGTGTCTTCATGGGCACATGCTTGCATGTATAAGCTGTGTGCTTATGTGTGCACCTGCCTGGGCTTGGATGCTGTGCCTCATGCACAGGTGTGAAGGATTGGAGAATCAAAAGACTTTAAGCTGAAGATGAAAGTATTGCTGGGGTTGGCCCTTTTAAGGCATCCCTTCCTAGCTTGCCTGTGCTATATGCTACTTGTATGTTCACATGGTTCATATTCATTCATTCTATTCCCCCTCCACTTCCTCTTTTCCTTTCCTCCTCCCCTTTCTTTATTCTGATCTTCTTCTCTTTCCCTTTCCCTTCCCCTTCTTCTCCTTTTCCTTCTCCTCCTCTTCCTCCTCCTTCGACTGGGTTTCTTTGTGTAGCCCTGGCTGTTCTGAAACCCACTCTGTAGAGCAGGCTGGCCTTGAACTCAGAGATCTGCCCACCTCTGCACCACCACTGCTTTGCTCAGAATTCAGTATATTAATTTGGTGGTCAGGGCACAGCTTAGCATAGCACTTGGTATCAAAGTAAGAAGCAATTATCCCTGCTCCTAGAGGTTAGTATAGGTCACACAGGCTGTCATCTGTCAGATTGTTTTCCATGTCTGTTGAGATGATAGATTTTTATTTTTTAATCTACCAACACAATGAATTGCAGCCACTGACTTTCAAATGTTAAAAGCTTTACCCCGTTGGGACTGGCTCCATTAGCTTATGCATTATTCCCCTCTTCAGATATTGTTGGAAATAATTTTTAACGTTTTTGTTAAAAACTGTTGAATTTATGTTCACTAGAATATTTGTCAGGAGTTTTCTTGAAATGTCTTTTTCCATTAGAGCGGTGTTGGCCTCTTGGGATGTTGGTGAATTAACTACTCATTCTTCAGTTTCCTAGAATTATTTGAGTAAAAAAATCACTATTATTTCTGCCTTCAATGTTTGTTCTGAATTCATTAATAAATTCATATAATTTGGAAGTTGTCCTCAGGATATATAATACAAATTAAATTTAACATCACACACACACACACACAACTATTCAGATTTTTTTTCTTTCTGGGTAAGTTTTAGTAGTTGGTTTATTTTCATTTTAGGAATTACATCATTTCATCCATTTTGGAGTCAAGATTACATGAGCAAAATTGTTCATTATATTTCTTCATATTTTTAGAATTCCCTATGGGATCATAAGGTTTCACCTCTCTTTTCAGGTTTGTTATTTCTTATTTTATTTCTTTGTTAGTTTGGTTAGAGGTTTTGAGTTTTACTCATCTCTGAGAACCAGATCTTGGTTTTATTGACTTTTTTTAATGCTTTTATTTTTCTGCTTTATTGATGATTGCCTCTCTCACCTTTCACCTTTGGTTTTGTGAGACAGGACCTCCCTCTGTAGCTCAGACTGGCCTGAAAGTCTTTACATGGCCCAGATTGGCCTTGAGCTCACAGCAATCCTCCTGCCTCCTGAGTGCTTGGATTATAAGCACGAATGACCACCTTCTACTCTTTTTGATCTTCATAATTTCTTTTTCTACTACATGTCTGGTTCAATACACTTGCTTTCACAACCCCTTCCTGTTTTTTAAGGTGAAAACTGAGGTCACTGCTTAAAAGCCTTTTATATATTCTAATATGGCTACACATTGATGTCTGTAGAGGCTTGTTTCCTGGATGCCCTGCAGACAACAGACTCTGCCTGCGCTCTTCCACGCTTTAAATCCTCCCTCAATTGCTAGTAAAGAGGGATGCAGTGTAAATGCTATGCAAATATCTGGTTAAACACTAGCTGTTGTTTAGGAAACAATGAAGAGAAAAAAAATGTCTCCGTGTGTTTAGTGTAGACGAGATTAAAAAGAAACAACCGACGATGGCTGTCAGATCTGCTGATGTCCAACCCGGACGTGAGTGCAGACTGTCAGCACTCAGTGCTGCGAATGTTTCCTCGGTTGCCTGAACTGTGCCACACAGAGTTTGCTATGCTGTATTCTCAGTTTTGATTAGCTAGTACCTGCCTTAGACTTTTAAGTTATGTGACTGAGAACTCCTGGAAAGAAGCTATGTCTTTAAAGACTAACTGTCTAGCACTACATGTACTGTTGTAGGGATGGAGAGCTGAAATGTTGCAGGTCCAGAAGCTAATTACCTTATCTTTGGCTAGATCTAGCCTCTGGAACAGCCACCAACACCCTCTGACTAGCAGATAAAAAACCTTTGCAATCTATGAATGTAGCAGAACAATAGCTTTCACCAACCCTGCCTGGCTTGGAATGTCTAAGAAATGTCAAAAGCTAAGAATGTCATCAGAGCCAGCATCTTAGGCCTATAGAAAAGCTTCCTCCATCTTGTATGAACCACCTCTGTGCTTTACTTGCCGGTGAATTGTAAATTTTATGATTTGTTTTTGTTCTGTAAGACTATAAAACTTCATGAGACTGCTTCCATGTGGGAACATGAGATTTGGGGTGACCTAAATCTGTTTCTAGGCCATGGTTGCTCAAAATGGTTCCAGAATAAATTCTCTCTTATTCACTATAAGTTAAGAGCTGCTTTTGTGTGTATTAACAGTTATTTAGAAGTTGTTTCTTAATTCCCTAGTACTTAAACATTTCCAAAATAGCTTTTAGTTATTGATTTTTAATTTAATTCACATCATTGAACATTATCTATCTATCTATCTATCTATCTATCTATCTATCTATCTATCATCTGCAATATATAATATGTGTATATATGTGTGTGTATTTAACACAGGATCTCACTTTGTATCCCTGACTGGCCTGGAATTCTCTACATAGACCATGCTGGACTTAAACTCACAGAGATCCACCTGCCTCTGTCTCAGAAGTGCTGGGATTAACAATGTGTGTCACCATGCCCAGCTGTTTATATTTGCCCCACCATTATTTATATTTTAAAATTACATTTTTATTTTTAGAGAATTTCATGCATGCATATAGTATGTTTTGATGGAACCTACTCTTCATTCACCCCTCTCTGATTCCTCCTCTTCTTCTCCCATCACTTTCCCTCCCAACTTCATGGACTCTGTTTTTAAGCTATGTCTTACTTAGTGCTGCCTGTCTATGCATGTGTGTGGGACCGTCTCCTGGAGCTTTTGTGGCCTGCCCCCAGCAGCTATCAGTTGGTTCCCAGCATTGTCTGTCTTGGTGATAGACACAGTCACCAGGAAGAACTTGTATTTTACACATATGTGTTGTGCTCTAGAGCTCTTGTTTGGGTCGAGTTGTATGGTAGAGTTGGCCAAATGTTTGGTAGCTCTACCCACTTTAAAACATAATAATAATAATAATAATAATAATAATAATAATAATAATAATATATAATATGTATATTACACATACATGCTTGGGTAGGTGTGGTCTTTCATGCATGTGCATGTAGAGACCAGAGCAGGATGTCAGGGGCCTCCTGTTCTCTGCTGCCTTACTTTCTTTATTCGGGCTCTCTCCCTGGACCAGAAGCTTGTTTTAGCTGGGCAAGATCCACCTGTCTTTGTCCTCCCAATGTTGGGGTTGCAGGCATGTGCAGCCATGCCCAGATTTGTATGTGGGTGCTGGGGATTAGAACCGAAGCCCTAATGCTTACAGAGCATTGCTCCTCTTATTCACGGAGCCATCTCCCCAGCTCTAGATTTACTGATTTTTAAGTCCCTGATTCACTTAGTTAGGGTGAGGCATGCTGGAACATCTACACTGTGACTTTTCACATTTAGATAATGTGAACTTATATCTGTGTCTCCTTCCGATATGTAACCCTACTGCTAAGAGCTCAGCTGCCTCCTCATACCTTCCCTAGCCGCTTGTTATACCCCCCTGAAGAGCTGGCTTCCTTAGTGTCATGAAAAGACCCTTGTCTCCTCCAGCGCCAGGTGGTGCCCATGAGAGGAAGGTAGCAGAGATCCTGTTGGACTCAGTTTCTCTGGCCTCACACCTGCAGGATTGGCTCTGGGTGGAATTTTGAGATTTTCTCTCCGACTCCACTGGGTGGCGATAACGGGGTCTCTTTCCAGGATGGGATCATCAGCGAATGTTTCCACAGGAGTTTCCATGTGATGGAGGCACAGGGAGCATGGAGTCCAAGCATGCAGAAGTGGAAGGATACAGGATAGGTCAGTGGAGGGTCAGGGCCTCTTTACCAGGGAGCTTTCATGGTGTTCAGGAGACCTACACCCCTCCCCCTCCCCTGACCTTTCAATCTACAACTCTAAACTTCAAAATGTAGCCAGTTGTGTCCTCTGGTCCTGCAAGCGTCTTCAAATAAAGGAGGCTCTTACTGGTCACCTCCTTTGCTAGCAGGAACACTTCTGGGGAGCCATTCTTCTGGGGAACCACGTTTCGCATTCCAGACACTTCTGCTTCCGAACAATGGAGTGTTTCTCTCTTCGAAAACAAATGGATTCCCAGTGTGAGAGTAGACAAGCGTGGGCACTCAGTCCCCCAGCTGGGGCACTGATAGCTCTTAGTAACACTGGATATCCCGTACCACCGTGCCCCTCAGGCTCAGACTGTCCGCATGGTTCCTGGTCTCCAGGTCTCCAGCATGGACTCCGCAATTGAAAACCCCCAAGAGCAGCAGCTCACAGGGAGGCGGAGGGAGGGTGGGAGGCCTCCTGGTCTGCAGAGGGATGTCAGCATGCCTGGGATGCTGCAGGGCCTGATAAGTGGGATTTATCCTCGGGAGCGTAATGAGAGTTGACACCTATTTCTGACATGACTGTATCATAGATTGCTGGGGGCAGGATAGCATCGCCATTCCGAGCAGGCAGAGATGTATTTGCTGAAGGTGAAAATGTCATTTAAACTGTTGATACCTTTCAAATTGTCTTGGCAAGATGCCACAACTAGCCCAGGCCTTTCCCAAATAAATGTGGACGGTCTGAAACTCCTCGCTGAGAATGGTGGCAAGCGGTGGTCACGTTACTTCTCTGCCTGTCTTCCTGGTAATTCACACTCTGTGCTGAGGACTTTGATGAGCTGTGATAATCATGTACAATCAATGCTGCCACAGCCTCTGCTCCTTACACCCCCCTCAGCCCACAAGGCTGTTGTATGGTCCAGGCCTGGAGGACAGGAACTGGGAACCTGTGGCCTTATTTTTCTTGGTTCCTGAGAGGCCTGTCCCTGGGGCATGCATGAGGGAGAGGAAAATGACTACTCAGGTGCCCCATGGAGAGAAAAGAGAGTGTCACTAGAGTGGCTCTGGCTGTCTCTGGAAAGAGAGGACCATCCTTGGGAAGACTTTGATCATGGCTGTAGGCAATGGACACATGGCTCGGACCTGCTGGCTCTTCATTATGGTGACAGCATGTTGCACCATTGCTCAAATTCATGGGGCTGTTTGGGGATGAAGCTGCATGGGACAGCCTTCCTTCCACACGGAGTGTTAGCTTTTATGTTGCTCTGAACAAGACGCCCCCTAGAAACACCTTCAGAGATGAGTGTTTGCTTTGGCTCCCAGTTTCAGAGGGGTTTTAGCCCATCACGGCAGAGAAGGCAGGAAGTACAAAGAGTCTCAGTCTGTGGCTGTGGGGGGCATGGGAGGTAGTAGCTTGTCACATTGTGACAGAACAGGAAATAGAGTCCTGAGCCAGAACCAGCCCGCCTCTAGTGACCTACTTACGTCAGCGGTAGCCTGCCTTCTAACGGTTACCTCAAGCTAGAGGCAGAACATCTAAAACATGAGCCCGTGGAGGCACATTTCAGATTCACACCATACTATGCCACCTGTCTAAAGCCCCACTCCAACCCCTTTCCTTCTGCATTTATTCATCTTCTGTGGTTGCCATCACAAATTACCTGAGCTGGGTTTGGTTGCACAGGCTACTCCAGAGGCTGAGGAGGAAGGCCACAGTACAAGTTCATGGGTAGCATGGTCACTTAGTAAGATCATGTCTTAAAGAACAAGGCAAAAGAGAATGTAGCTTGTTGGTGTTTGTCTAGTATATATGAGGCCCTAGGTTCAGTCCCTCATACACCCAAGACAAATAAAAATTTGAGCTGTGTAGTACATAAAGAAAAGATACTTGTTTGGCTCATGATTCTGTGGTCTGGAGGGTCTGAACAACATGGTGCTGGCATCCTGGAGAGGCTCAGATGGCTGCATCTCAGTGTGATGGTGGTGTGTGTGAGCCCAGTGTGTCAAGACAGGAAGCCAGGCACTCTCATAAGCCAGGATTGCTCTTCTTACAGGACTGGGCTCCTAGGAAAACTATGTGAATCCCTCCTGGGGTAGCACCTGCATGATCCAGCATCCATCAGCAGCTGGAGGGTGAGGTTTGTAGCATAGGAGCCCTTGGGAGACAAAGTATGTTGAAGCCACAGATACTTTGATCCCACTGTTGAGCAGAGATTGCTTGTTTAAGGGTGCCGGGGATAGGCAAAGAGAATGCCTGAGTCCAGTGAGACCAGCCTGAGACCTCTTGGGGAATAAAAGAATAATCCCTTTTTATTATGGAAAACTTCAAGCATACCCAACAGGAAAGAGAATTATAAACCCTTTTGTTTCTTGAGGGTCATGTTCTTTTTAATTAAAAAAAAATTGTGTGTGTGTGTGTATGTGTGTGTACAAATGCAGAGGCCAGAGGAAGACTTTGGGTGTCCTGCTTTATCATTTTCTGCCTTATTCTTTTGATGCAAGGTCTCTCATGGAACTTGGGGTCAGATTGATAGCCAGTATGCCTCAATGATACTCATACCTTCTTTCTGCTACAGTTCTGGAGTACAGGTTGGCCTGAGTACAACTTTTTTAATATGGGTCCTGGGGATTTGAACTCAGGTCTTTTGCTTGCACAGCAAGCATTCTTAGCTACTGAATCCTCTCTCCAGACTGAGACTCCTCCTCTTATGGGCACTCTTCTCAGTGAAAGCGTCTTCCCTGAGCCCATGGGTGACCTGGTTTCCCAGCCTGGTCCCTAGGGGTCCAGTTATGCCATTTCTAGGCAGGAACCAGGTCTATGGTCATTTAACACAGACTTGTTACGTTTGTATCTCTAAAAGATGAAGAATCTTTTAACAACTACATTATTCTCACAACTGAAAGTTGTCTACAATCGCTCTATGCAGTGGAGGTGTATCGGGAGCCATGTGTCCAGGGCTGATGCTTTCTGAGATAATTTGCTGGTCCACAGCCCTTGTTGGGTTGTTACATCACACAGTCTCAGGCAAGTCATCACACTGCACATCCTCCCATCCCCCACAGAGTCTCTATTGTCAAAGAAGCAGAGGGTCTTGGCTGGCTGACTTCCCGCCCTTTGGATCCTGCTGGCCACATCCTTCAGGGCTGCCCGAATGCTCTCCTGTTCCTAATTCCCTGTGAGCTATAGATTGATGGGCTTCAGGCTTACTGTTTGGGAAGGAACAACTCATGGGTGGTTCTGAGTTTCTTGTCGGGTGTGTCTGTGTGTGTGTGTGGTGTGTGCGTATGTGATGCTCAGCTGTGTCCTGTTGTCATGCAACCACTGTTAACGGTTAGGACCCAGAGCTGTTCTGATTTAGGAGTTTGCAAGAAGGCCACACTCCACTTCTCTCCTCTTCTCCTCCTGCAGGACTGTAATTCTGTTAACGTTATCAGTCAGCTGCTTTGTCCAGGCAAACCTTGTGGGTGACTAGGGAGATGCTTTTCTAGGACTATTGTGTCCAAGGCCTAGGACCGGTTTCTAGCTGTAAACCCTGAGAGCTAGGAGCCTATTGCTCCAGGTGTTAGAAGCTGGAGACACATGACTTTCTGTGCTCAGGTCAGAGACTTATTGCTCTGGGCTTTAACAGGCAGCAGCCTAGTATTTTGAAGCTATTGCAATCATCTGCCAGCTGCAAAATGGGCCTTGTATACTGGGATTTTCAGTCCCACAGTGACCGGCGTTATAGATCTTGGTGGCTAATATTACCAGCCTTGGATATAGACTGCCAGAACCCCCAGACATTGACAATGGCTAGTGTTGCAGTCCTCAGGCCTACTGTGTCTGAAACTCTTGGCCCTTGAGGTTTAGACGCTCCCTGGAACTCTTCCAGGGTCGGCACCTGGATCTTTATTGGATCTTCACAGCCTTATTTTTCTTTAGCCGCTGCTCTGTGCCTCACCCTACCTCCTCTTTACTTCTGCCATCCCTTCTTATCCTTGCCCCTGTGCTCTGTCATTTCTATGCTAGACCCTTTCTGAAGTGCTAGGACCTTTCCGCTGCCATCTGACAGAGGCTTTCTGGACCCCAGCGGACATGCATGCAGATGAAGGGCTGTACTTGCACCAATCAGAGCACTATCCCAACAAGTGAAAGATTACATTTGCTTCACCTACAGCAGTAGCTCTGCTGCTGTAGCACCAGTGGTGTTCTTCCTCCAGTCTAGGCGAGGTGTCAGAGGTGTGTCAGGGCAACAGGGTCTGGCACAAGTTGCGGGAAACAGTCACAGCTAAGGGAATTCTCTTTAAAGCTAAACTTGTGCTTTGACAGCAGGCAGCTGTGATTGCAACACAGTTTCCTCAAGCAATCAGGCTGACGCAGAAGCGCTTTCACTGGCTATTTGGCCAATAATCCTTTGTTTAAGGCTACTGTGTACAAGGGAAGGCCCCACCAAAGTGTCTTGTTGTTGAGTTTCAGTCATTCATTGAAAACAATAAAAGGGAGCTTACAAAAGATCCAGTGGAGGCTAGCACACAAAAACCACTCCTCTTAGCATTCAGTAGCACTAACCAGTTTTTGTTTGTTTGTTTTTTGAGACAAGGTCTACCTATGTAGCCCTGGCTGTCCTGGAACTTGCTGTGTGGATCCAGGCTGGCCTCCGACATACAGCGAGCCAGCTGCTTCTGCCTCCTTAGTGCTGAGATTGAAGGTGTGCACCACCATACCTGGCCAGTGACAGTATTTAACGATCCGTGACGTGCTGAACTCCTGCCACAGCATCCTATGAAAGGCACATTCCTCTACCTGTCTCAGGAAGGCCCACTTTTCTTCATTCACAAGTTGAGAACTTCCAGATGTAATTTGTAAAGGTAAGTTGGGTATGAAATGCGTTTCTTACTTACCTTTACCTCTGACCTGGAAGACAGGCTTTTATTTTTCATTTAAAAATATTAATTTGTATTTTATGTTCATTGGTGTTTTGCCTGCATGTATGTCCGTATGAGGTTGTCAGATCCCCTGGAACTGGAGTTAAAGACAGTTGTGAGCTGCTGTGTGGGTGCTGGGAATTGAACCTGGGTCCTCTGAAAGATCGGCCAGTGCTCTTAACCACTGAGCCATCTCATCTCCTTACTTTTCCTTTTTAAAGTGGTGCTGGGGATAGGTCCTAGCCTCAGACATGCTAGATGAGCATTAACCACTGAGTTGCATCCGCAGCGTGTTTCGGCACTCTTGAACTCTCAGGTTTTATGTTTTTGTGTCAATGCACTATACTATTTCCCTTGAAGCTGTCTCTTCTGTGGTTAGGATCATCAGTATTGGCTCTGGTTATTGAAATTAAGGTGGACCTGTGTTTAGACAAACAGAGAAATTTAGGAGTAGACACAGGAGTAGGTAAAACAGACAAGACCCTTTGGGGGGGGGTACAAACTCCCCCCATGGGTATGGGCATGGAAACCACACCCATAGAGCTGAAACTCCCACAAGTGTATAGGTTTTTGTATTCTCTACCATTTCAGTGCTCCACTGGATTTGTTGGAGGAAGCTGCCCTTCTTTGGTCTTTCTTGAGCCCCTCCTATCCTCCCCTCTTTTAGGGCCCCTTCCCTCTTCCTGGGTAGACTGAGACCCTGAGTGATTTGATTTTAGCTTCATTGGGATTCTAAGCTGAGACCCTCCTCAGGGTTAGATTTTAGCGGCCAGAGCTGGGGGATGAACCTGCTCCCAGGAAGGAGGGTGGAGCTCGCCTTCTTCACAGCCTTTAGGGCCTTTGTTGAGTATGTGCTGCCCAGTGTCCACATGGCCTGAGCCTTTTTCCTAGATGGGACATGTTAGAGCTTGGGTCCCTTCAGGCTTCTCCTCCAGCATGGGTTCTGCCCTCTCGTGAGCTCCCGGGTGGTCCCCAAGCCAGTCCTGAGGCAGCAGTGGAGAGAGCATACCCCTCCCATCAGCTGCTCTTCTTGCCCTGGGAAGGCTGACACGGTGGAAGCCAGGCTGGGAGGGAGCAGCTGCGCTTGTTGATTAGTTTCCTTCAAACCCTCCTCTGGTCTCAGGCACCTGCTGGAAATAAGGCTGGGCTGGGCAGCAGCCGTGAAGAGGAGATAATCAAGACAAATGAGCCGTCTGGAAGCTCATGGACATGGCTACGCTCACGCCTGGTACTGCTTCTATCTGGATGGCCATCAAGAAGGGTCTCCTAGCTGCTCTATTGCCTAGAGACTACGGTGGGTAGTCTCTAGTCTTGGCCATCCTGTCCAGCTGAAGGGGACTGAAGGTTCCGTTCATGTTTGGTGTTGCCATAGCTCTTGCGCTTGGCACCTGGCCCACACATTCCTGGCTGAGCCTGAATCTCTGGATGCTCTGTGGTTGTTTTGCATTTGTTTTCTCCTGCTTTCAGATTGAAGACTGGAGATAATTTTGACAGACTGCTCATCCATTGGGCTGGCTGTACAGGCTGTCCCAAGGTGCTGGGGGTCTGACAGTACGTGGCTTATGGGTGCTGGCTGGGTCTCAGCAAGACATAAAATGGTGTTCTTGGGTTCTACATAGTACACACTGCCTGAAGTGTACTATAAAGGCTACATGGCCTGTCTGGAGAGAACACTGCTATGGCCATGGGCTCTAGATGAGCCATTTGTGTGGGTGTAGGGGGCTTGTCTGTATTTAGTGATTTCCTAAAGAGGAGGGGCAGGACTAGCTGGACAAGGAAGAGGACTTTGGGATGAAGGCTGGGCAGGAGCAGGAAGGAGTTCTTTGAATCTGAGATGGACAGGTGATACACAGGACTGATGTTTGGAATGGTCAGTCCTGGGCCAGAGGTGTTTTTCTTGGAAGGGGGAGGTTTTAGGGTTAATGGATAATGAACTCCTCATGCCCTTCACATTCCACCAGTTTCTGTACTTGAACCAACCAAAGCTTGGAAAATTCAGGACCCCCCCAAAGACCTGATCACCCACCATTAATTAATTAATTTGTTCATTTATGCCATGTGCCTGGAGTTGCTGTCTTGCCTCCTGAGCTCAGTGGTGGGTGGGACTCTCCTCTTAGGGACAAGTGCTGAACAGAAATGAGTGTGCTTTGTCCTGTGGCATCATGATGGGTCCTGGGGCCTCACATACAGGCTTGTAAAAGAAGCTAGCTGCCTGGACTCCAGGGCATGTCCATGGGTTCCTAAACTCTTTTGTTTATCACACCCTTGTCTAGAATGATTAATCCTATCAATTTGAGATTAAGAAATATCTAGGAGATTAGTAAAGCATATCTCTGGGTGTTAGATCAAGAGGGCTCTGACCAAATCAACTGATGGACTTAGACAGCATTGTGGGGAGGTGATGAAAAGTAGGAGGGGCTTAGTAGGAGGAACTAGGTCACAAGGAGGAAATACATTTTGTGCTGCACTTTTCCTGAATTCCTGTTTCTCACAGCAGCTCAGAGTACTTTTTTTCTACAGTCAAAAAAGACCACGCATGGCTTTCTGGTAGTTCTGTGTTTCCTTCACATGGCTGCGCCGACGGTCCACGTGATTCCCTCATATGTCTTTCTCAGGTCTGTGTGGCTACACTGTGTGCTGGAAATTCTCCTAGTGATTTCTATTTGTATTAGATTTTTAAGTCTAGCACTTCTTGGTTTTCATCTTAATTTGTGTGACTGTATAGGGTAGCCACATGGTTCAGAAGTGAAGACTAGACAGAAACATGTGTTCAATGACCTGTCCCTGTCCTTACACATCTTCCTTGCTCCATCCCTCCATTCCTCCCTTCCTCCCTACCGACACATCAATAAACATGTGTTAGGAGGAAGAGGAGGGAGGCCCGTCCTGACGCTGGGTGAGCTGCTCTAAGGCAAGTGTTCCAGTGAACGCGAAGAAGCCTCCCTCTTGCCTGTCTTCCTGGATCCCAACCCTGTGGCTGGCCAGCTGCTTAGGGAGGACGCATGGTGATCCACCTTACCTCAGCTTTCAGCTTAAAGGTGGGGCAATGAGTGGGAAGTGTGCTTTAGTTGACTTTCAGTGATGGTCTGGGTCTGGAATGGCCCTGTCGGTGCCTCGGAGTAAGAGGGAGGATGGTCGTCTTAGTGAATGGGTGGTCTCCTACTATCCCCTTTCCTAGGTGTCTGGTCTCTGAGGGCCCCAGAGCGGTGCAGGGTTTACAACACGAATGGGTGCTAAAGATAGTGGTCTCTTTGGGCAACTCCCCTTTGCTCCCATCACCGACCGCCACAACAGCCAAACAGGAGCGCTCCCGAGGCTGCCCTTCCCATCCACAGCTTCACTGGTTAAAAACGACTTTGAAGATTTTCCCCATTTCACTCTTGGTTTCATCTCCTGGGTTGGAAGAGGGGCTGGCTGTCTTTTAGGGAAAAAAAAAAGTATTTTCTATAAGTAATTGATATGTTTGTTAAAAACTGTATCTTGTTACACTCCAAACAGAGATCACAATTCTCTGTAGAAATACATTTCGTGCATAAACAAAATAAATCACAGTCTGCAATGAGAGTCGCTGGAGGGGAGCTGAGTTGAGCCGTGTGCCGTGATGACATAATGAGCGCCTAATTACTGCGTGGTGATTACATTATTCCAGTAAGAAGTTGTGACAGATTATTTGTGAATGCCGACACAGTGACTAATAAAAGGGGCTGCATTTCTGAGTTATTGGTGACACTGATTTATGGGATGACAATTTGCCAATGAGGAGAATTCAGATGCGCTGGTGTCTGGGCCCAGGTGACGGAGGTGAGGCTGGTTTGGCAGTCTCTGCAAACCTGCCCTGAAGATGCTCTGCTCTCTTCACTGTGTATGTGCGGCAATCTGGCCGGATGGGGCGAGATCCTGAAGGGAGATAACATTATCCCTGTGTGCTGACTGTGCAGTGCCCCAGACCGAGGGCTGCAGCCTCCACTGGGGCCCCTCACAGCTACCCTGAGTCCCTTGCTGGTCGCTCAGGCTGCCTACTCCATGGCAATCCCAATCCCAAGTAACTTGTCTTCAGAAATCTCTCTGCTGTGTCTTCAGGGCTGAGCTTGAGATGGAGGCGAATGAGTGGCTGAGCCACCGCCTGACTGTACTGTTGCCATTTACTTTCATCTCCAGGCTGGAGTCTAGTCTGGGAGGTTTTAAGGTCTCAGGAACTTTCTCACTTTCACTGGGTTCAGTCCAGAAGAGCCCAGCTCTCCCTAGTGCCTACACCCTGTGAACTAGGCCGGTTTCAGACAAACTACAAAGCAAGAGCCCAGCCAACCCTGGGTTTGCCCCTCAGCAGTCCAGCCTACCCCAGAGCACTGAGGTGTTTTGTGGAGTCTCTGCATCAGCTGCCCCCAGTGAGATAGGCCTCTGTGCTAGGCAGCCATGTCACTTTCACCAACCCTCGTTACACTTCTCAGCTGTGAAGCAATGCTGTCTGAACCAAGCAGATGAAAACCCAGCCAGCTAGGACAAGGAGCTGCTATCTCCCCACGATACTCAATTTTTTTTTCCTTCCCTGAATTTGGGGTCTCAGGCCGCCAGGAGGCAGCCTCAGGGCTGAGTACCAAGGTTAGAGCAGAGAGCAGGCATAATAGACTTCTCAGTTGAAATACCCTTCTCGGTAGATGCAGGATGCTGTTTGGGAGCTAACGTGGCCCAGCTAAGATTTTCCCCCTGTCAGTTTTCTGCAACCATTGGACTGTTTCTTAGGATCTAGACAGTTTCTCAGCCCGTCCCCCATTCCACAGTCTCAACCTGCCACAGGATAGCTTTTAAGGAGGATAAGCTCTCTTCAAGTTGTTTTCTTAAAGGGCCGATTTCCCTTACGCAGCATCTTATGAGACGCATGCAAACGAGGCTTGGAGTACAGATTGAGACAGGCTACAAGATAATTGCTAACGATGAAAACATGCAGTGTTGCTGCCGAGCCCTCAAATTCTAATTTTATATGGGAATTAGTTCACAAACGTGCAATCCCAACTGCTTCGGCTGTCATTTTTATGCCCGTGCAGCTTAGACTTCACCCCAAAGTGATTTCCAATCTGTCTTGAGAGAATGTTTACTATGAGTTTGGCAGTGGCGTTTCTGTGCCCTCCCGTGGGGTGTTTGTCAAGCTGCCATGCAGACGCAGTGTGTGTAATTTGCTGGGGTTCATTATTGCAGATATCAGCAGTCAATATTTTTTTTCCCCCTCTAAAAGGACATTAGTTGGCTTTTAGTAACTCACAGAGAGCTTTGCTCCATCTGAGTGTTCATGGGGTGGGCTGATGGTGAGTGTTCTGGGGACAGAGGACAATCAAGTTCTTAAATGTTGGGAGTGAAAGGATCCTGAGGGGCAGAGAGTCATAGAGAAAGATAGACAGATGGAGAGATAGGTAGATAGGTAGACAAGAAGACAGACAGAAAGACAAGAGAGATGGAGAGAAAGAGTTGGAAACACTGACGGAAACAGATGGAGAGAGGAGGAGGAAGGAGTCATTAAGTCACAAAGGGCAGTTCAACCGGGAGGCAGGGAGGCCCATCCTTGGAGGGTGCTGTATGTGTCAGGAATGAACACTGTGGGAGTAGAGGCTCTCCCCAAGAAGTACAGCAGGCAGGGGCTGCAAAGATAGCTCAGCTGGCAAAGCGCTTACTGCGAATGAGGGCTTGAGTTTCATCCCTTGAAGCCATCTTAAAAATCTTGACATGGTGGTGCACACCTTTTTAAGTCTAGTGCTGGGAGGCATAGATAGGGGGGCCCCTGTGGTTTGCTGGCCTGCCAGCCTGGTGTATTTGATGAGTTCCTGTCCAAGGCTCGGGACCTCCCTGGAATCACCTTCAGATCTGTTTAGGGGTATGTTTCCTCGGTGAGTCTAAATTCAGTCAAGTTGACAATGGAGAATGACCATGAATAAGGAGCGAAGGAGAAACCATCAGCATAACATAAAGTATTGATTCTGCCATGCTTTGCTATCCAAGTCGGCAAAGAAGCGTCAGGGACCGCAAGTGTTCACCTGGGCATCCAGCACTCTATCTGAACCAAGAAAGCAAGGGAGTACTGTAGGGTTCCAAGGCCCCTGGTGGGATACCCCCCCACTTCACTCCTCTTCCACACTCCTCTGGAAGTGCCATCTGACTTTTGAGTTTTCTGCCATCTTTAAGAAAATAACATTTCCAGCTTGCCAGTTGGTGGCACTCCGGAGGCAGAGGTGGAGGCAGGCGGATCTCTGAGCCTGGTTTACAGAGTGAGTTCCAGGATAGCTAGGGGTACACAGAGAAACCCTACCTCTAAAAAACTAACCAGCCAACCCAACCTGACCCAACCCAACCCAACCCAACCAACCCAACCAACCAGCCAAAAAAAACAAAACCAAACAACAACAACAACAAAACAAAATACCCCAAACCCCCCAAAACAAAAAAACAACAACAAAAATAAAACAAAAAATTTCCACATTAGCAAGAACCACTACATTTTTGTCTGCATAACACTAAGACCTTCAGTAGAACCTCATGCTGAATGCATGCTGGGATCTGAATGTTCCACAATTGGTGTCCTCACACTCCTATTGTCATGGATTTGGGTTTTTTTTTTCCTATGTCTTGTAAAATTAATAAAACTGTCCTAATGAACATTTTTTTTTTTTTTTTTTGAGACTGAGTTTTTCTGCATATCCCTGGAACTCGCTCTGTAGACCAGGCTGGCCTGAAACTCAGACATCCACCCACATCTGCCTCCTAAATGCTGGGATTAAAGGCCTGCACCACCACCAGGCCTAATGAACGTTCTTGAACAGGTCCAGAGAGGGAGCCACACAGAAGTTCCTTAGAACTTCAGTGTCTAGCCTATGACCCTCACAGTGGCCCAGGAAGCCTGGTGGAGTTCTACTAGTGCTCTCCTGTGCTGCTTGCATTTTGCTCCCTGATGTTGTGGTGGGAAGACCCTGAAAGCTGCTTGTGGGAGCATAACCCCCCAGGCGACTGTAGGGGCACATGCCCCAGCCCACCCCCATCAGTTTCATGTAGCTCTCTGAAAGTTTCCAAGGCTGTCTGTCCACTCCAGAGGTCAGTGTGCTCACATCCTCACTGATGCCTCAGATTTTTTTGGACTGCTGACAGATTAGCAAGAGTATTTTTAAACGAGATTTAAAATGCGTTCACCTAGATATGAATGCTTCTGAGCTCACCGGCTCCACTCCTTGTGCGTGTTCAGATCTGATGCGCATTTTTAACACAAGTGATTTGTCTGTTTCTCGACGCTTTGGTGGAGTTATTTATACATTCCGGACACTAATCCGGTGTCAGCCGAGCTCGGTACAAATATCTTCTCCCAGTTGGTGCCCTGCGCCTTCCGCTTGTTTATGCTGTTTGATGAATTTCAATGCCCCAGAATGTGTCTCTTCCTCCAGTGTTTGCGATTCTGGGGTTTTAAGACAGCATTCCTTGCCCTGCAGCCATGGGATACTCCCCTATGTTGACTTTTAAAGCTCTATAAATGTTTGTTATCGTTAAGCCCTTAGGCCATTTGGGACTGGATTTAGCAATGTGGTAAGAACCTGTTTTCTTTCATTCTTCTATATTTTTATTCTTAGATAGTAACCAGTTCCCCCAGGATTAACAGTTGCTGCCCTCACACCCACAATTTGCTATTGCTCTGTGGCTCAGGCCAGTCTTGAACGCCAAGTCCTCCTGTCTCCCTCTCCGTGAGCTGGGATAACAGCTGGGAAACACCACATTTGGCTCTTCTCTTTAACTGGCAATGCAAAATTTTACTGAGTATATTGATACTTATATATGCATCTTCTACTTTTTAAAAAAATTTAAAAATAATTTAAAAATTATTTATTTTTATTAATTACAGTTTATTCATTTTGTATCCAAGCTGTAGTCCCTTCCCTCATCCCCTCCAAGTCCCATCCTCCCTCCCTCATCTCCTCCCATGCCTCTTCCTCAGTCCACTGATAGGGGAGGTCCTCCTCCCCTTCCATCTGACCCTAGCCTTATCAGGTCTCATTAGGACTAATTGCATTGTCTTCCTCTGTGGCCTGGTAAGGCTGTTCCCTCCTCAGGGGGAGGTGGTCAAATAGCCAGCCACTGAGTTCATGTCAGAGACAGTCCCTGTTCCCCTTACTGGGGAACCCACTTGGACACTGAGCTGCCATGGGCTACATCTGTGCAGGGGTTCTAGGTTATCTCCATGCATGGTCCTTGGTTGGAGTATCAGTCTTAGAAAAGAACCCTGTGCCCAGAATTTTTGGTTCTGTTGCTCACCTTGTGGAGCTCTTGTCTTCTCCAGGTCTTGCTATCTCCCCCTTGTCCCTCCTACCTTTGCACATGGATAACCATGGGGGAGTGTGCACTTATGAGTATACACAGATAACATTCACATGTATACATTTGTGCAAGGAGTCTGTACATAGCTTCCTTTGATTTCTACACTGTGAGGGCTTGAGCTCACAGGGATTGACCTGAGCCCTTGGTGGCTTCAGGAGAAAGCCTGTGGCCAGTGTAAATCCAGCCTCCAGAATGCCCACCTGCCCTCTCACACTGGTCAGTGATGTTTTTAGTGCTTTCTATAGGCAGGTAGACATTCAAGACCTCTGACCTAGCTCAAACATGTTGTCCACCCCATGACCTGAGACTTGCTTATGGTATATGTGTGGTCCAGTCCTGGGCCATGCCCAAATGTCCTCTGTTTCAGCTTTGAGCTCTGGGCCCTGGGGATTCCTCTTTCCTTGCCACCTGCACATCTTCCTGATGTTGTATTACAGCTGGCATGTCTATATGCCCAGACAAGAGAATCAGACAGGTAAACTTGGCATAGGTTGAACCACAGACATTAATCCTAACCTTCCTCTGGCTATCGCCGGAAACTTCCCTGCCCCACACCCTTCCTTGCATCTCCCTGAGCTGACTCCCTTGGATACTGCCTGGGTAGATAGACCTTCCTGTTCTCTTTCTGCGTTGAAAGGTCTTCTCTGCTGGATAGCTTCAGATATACCCACAGAGTCCTTCCTGTGTTTCCAGGCTGGTGAGATGACCACTGTAGGGGCTGCCACACACACGTGCTGGGCATCCCCTGTTCATCAGGCTGTGGAAGTACCCCGGGCTCAAGGCAACCAGTGACTGGCCAGGCTTCTGAGGGTGGTGGGTGCCAACCTGCCTTGTTTGCTCCTACTTTACCCACTTTGAGACTCTCAGAGGCACGGGCACGCATTGACACAATGGAGAAGGGAGCTGTGTGTAGGTGAGGGTCCGTCTTCCTGAGAGTAACAGCAGCAAGGCCCAGAAGGACCGCACCTTCTCACTTGCCTGAGTCCTTGGTACCCTGAACCCAGCTGTCCTGTTGTTAAAGGTGACCGTTGCTGTGGGCACTGTGAGGTTATGTGCCCAATGCTGTGAACTAGGATTTCTGCAGGGACAGTGGCAATAGAATATTCCATCAGCCTTGGGAACAGGAGCATCAGAGGGCTTTAGAGGGCTTCGGGTTAGCTCTCAAACTCACATGCCCCTTTTGCAAGCCAGGACATCAGCGTGGAAAACCACCAAACACTTTCTGAGTCTAGAAGGGAAATCCGTCAGGAGGAAGTACCCTGGACAGGCTGTGAGGCCAGGATCCCACCGTCTCATTGCTGTGGCAGACAGGATCTCTCCTCACTCAGCTGTGTGTCCCCAGGTGGGCGACCTGAAGGTCTGGGTGCTCCAAACCCATCCCTGCTGCTCTGTTTTGCCTGTCAACTCTAGCTGCCTAGGGTAGGATGGAGGTGAGGGTGGGAGCCCCTGACTGGGGACAGATGTCTGGTTGCACCCATTGAGGAGCTTCTGCCTCTCTGTCAGTGGCTCGGTTCAAGTGGAGCCTGACCTCTGTAAAATTTCATGATTAAAATTATAATCCTTCAAGTATTTTGGGATCGAGGCTACAGTTTCCACCCTGAAGTGACTTTGTTTTTAGAGCCCTTGGGTGTTCTTCCTTACTAACAGATCTTTCTGTCTGTCATATCCCTCTTGGTCTGGCCCTTGGTGGCAGCTTCCCCTGGCAAGTACCTCCCCGACTCCCCCAAGCTCTGATGCAGCTGGGCAGTTTGGCTTTGGAACCTAGCTATTTCACCTCTAGGATGATCCTCTGATCTCATTATGTTCTCACTCTGCCGTGCAGAGTTAATGCGGCTTCATCTCTAATCTTCCCAAAGATGGCTTATGGTTTGTTACTGCAGACAGTGTGGGGCTGGAGCCACGAGGTTGCGTGCGTGTGTGTGTGTGTGTGTGTGTGTGTGTGTGTGTGTGTGTGCAGTAAGGGGGGAGAGGTGTGGCTTAGCTGCTTGCAAAGCTTCGAGGGCTCCCTAGTTAGGGGCTCACTGGACTGTTTCTGGGTGGCTGGGAGCAGCTTGCCTGCCCTTTCGGAAGCAGGCCTCACCCTGTCCTGTGCATTTCTACTGCACAGGCACAAGCTTACCATGCGTGGAGAAGAGACGCTCATGGGTGTCTCTTGGTGGCATAGGACAACATGGGGATAGTAACAGACTATAGGACAAGTAATAGACTCTAGGGCAGGTGACTGTCTTGATTTTCAAGTAACTTCCTCCTTACTGCTGTGCTGTGCTGGAGAGCTTGATTGGCTTCTTAATTCTCAGTTTCTCTTCTACAGCCCAGGCCTAAAATAGTACAAGACGGGTGTGAATGCACTGCAGTCGGTGTTCAGGAATCTCCGATAGCAGTTGGCTTATTTATGTCATCTTCTAAAGAGGTAGTTTTGATTGTTTTTAGATATCGGAGTTGTGTGTAGACATTTATCTCATGTGCATTCTGTCACAGGATCACGTCACAGGATTCTGCAGCAGCAAGGTTCTCCATTTCCTCCCCCCCAGGCCAAGAACTCCTTTGGCATAAGCGGTTCAAATGGCCAGGGCATATGGGATAGTGAAAACACACCTATATCACCACAACACAGTTGCCTTCTGACCCCAACTGTGGTTTGCTCTCATCTCTGGAAGTTTGGAACTGGAGTCTGGAGGCCCAGGTCATCATCTCTGGGTCTGTCCCCTTCTGGGTCCTTGAGCTCCATTCAGTCTATACTCTATAGCAAGATCCAAGGGCATTAAAGCTGCTGTGACTGAGAAAGTAAGGAGGGTAGCTTTATTCCCCAGTGGATTTTGAAAATTAAGCTTAAAATTACAACTGAGAGTCAAATTTGCAATACCTTTGATGGGAACTCAAAAAAGTGTACACGTGGGCTGGAGAGATGGCTCAGAGATTAAGAGCACTGTCTGCTCTTCCAGAGGTCCTGAGTTCAATTCCCAGCAACCACATCGTGGCTCACAACCATCTTTAATGAGATCTGGTGTCCCCTTCTGGCGTGCAGGTGTACATGCAGACAGAACACTAATATACATAATACAGTATACATAATAAATAAATAAATCTTTAAAAAAAGTACATGTAACATATGCAAAGACCTCAGCAAGAGGGTGGGATGGGGTCAGGCACAGACAGGGTTCCATATCCCACGGAAGTATAAAATACCGACTCTGTATAGACTCATGAGTTGGAGACTAGAAAAATGGAATGGACTCTATCTGGGGATTCTCAGAAGCACGGTGGAGAAATCCAAAACTGAAAATCTTATCTCCATCTGCAACTGTAGCCAGAGACTTTGCCCAGGATTGGCTCTCTGTCAGTTGGGACCGTCCTTATTTGCACATAGCTGCGCAGCAAACCATACCACATTTCCAGTGTTAGATCCTGGCTGATCTAGAATGGCAGCGGAGTTCACATAGGGGTGAACTACAGATCCGGCCATTATACACAAAGCAACTTACCCGATCGGGTACATCTTTAAATTGCAGATGTGCTCACCTCAGCCTGCCTGCAGCCCATCTGCATGTTAGTTGCTTACAGCCAGCCTGCTGTCTGCTTGCAGTGTTCCCAATAATCTCTTCTTTTCCCTCTGGCCTGAGGGGCGAATTCACTCACTGTCAGTAGCTTTCCTCCCCTGCCATGGTGGCCAGCCCACTATAGATGGGAAGCACTGTGTGTTTTTTCTTTGATATCTCTGGGGCTGTCACTAAAAAGCTACGCAAAGGAACACAGCAGCCTGGCAGTCAAGCAAAGTATGAAATGTCTGTAAGGGTCAGAAACAGAAAGAAAGGAGAAACAGGAAATGCAGAGGAAGGAGATAGAATGGCAGACACAAATTCGTCACATGAACTCTACAGTAAATGCCAGTGGTCTTTATCTACAAGATGCCAAAGGTAGGAACAATTGGAGTGTCTGTCAACAGATACATGAAAGATATGTGGATGTTTATATATAACGGAATGTTATCTGAGTCTAAAAAGGAATGATGTTTCAATACATGAGAGGGTGGTTGCTATTCATGTGCACAGGTTTTGGGTGGAGATGGTGGGATCACATATCATTAAAATGTTAAGTAGCACAGTAGGTGTCCTTCACTATAGGCATTTATTTATTTATTTATTTATTTATTTTTGAAAAAAAACTTTTTTCCTCTTATTTTTCATTAATTACAACTTACTTACTTTGTATCCCAGCTGTAGCCCCCTCCCTCATCTCCTTCCAATCCCACCCTCTTTCCCTCTTCTCCCATTTCCCTCCCCTAGTCCACTGATAGAAGAGGTCCTTCTCCCTTTCCCTATGACCCTAGACTATCAGGTCTCATCAGGACTGGATTCATTGTCTTCCTCTGTGACCTGGTAAGGCTCCTCCCCCCTTAAGGGGAGGTGATCAAAGAGCCAGCCACTGAGTTCATGTTAGAGACAGACCCTGTTCCCCTTACTAGGAAACCCACTTGGACACTGAGCTACCATGGGCTACATCTGTGCAGGGGTTCTAGGTTATATCCATGCATGGTCCTTGGTTGGAGTATTAGTCTCAGAAAAGACCTCTGAGCTGCTTTTGTCCCCTCCAGGTCTTTGTATCTCCCTCTTCTTTCATAAGATTCCCTGAATTCTGCCCAAAGTTTGGCTATGGGTCTCAGTATCTGCTTTGATACTACTCAGCAATTAAAAACAAGGAAATCATGACATTTGCAGGCAAATGGATGGGACTAGAAAAGATCATCCTGAGTAAGGTATCCCAGAAGCAGAAAGACACACATGTTACATATTCACTTGTAAGTGGATATTAGATACATAATATAGGATAAACATACTAAAATCTGTACACCTAAAGAAGCTAAGCAAGAAGGAGGACCCTGGGTAAGATGCTCAATCCTCATTCAGAAAGGCAAATGGGATAGACATTGGAAGAGGGAGAAAACAGGGAACAGGACAGGAGCCTACCAGAAAGGGCCTCTGAAAGACTCTACTACATGTCTTTAATCCCAGCACTTGGGAGACAGAGGCACTTGAACTAGAGGCCAGCCTCATTTACATAGCCAGCCCTGGCTACACAGAGTGATCCTGTCTCCAAACAAACTAAAATTGATTAGAAAGGAAGAGTCAAGTGTCAGGGAAGTGAAAGCAGGCACAACTGTGTGGAAGAGGTTGACAAACTCTAGCAGCTGCTAGTCCCTTGGAAAAAACCATGGCTTGGTGTTGTAGCGGGATGAGGCTTCAAGGAAATTCTGAGGCCATCTGGGATCTAGCTTTGTTTTTCAGACAGTCACAAACATACTAGCCCAGACAGTTTGTCCCCCTTTAGAATCTATAATCATGACACCAAGACTGCTCCGAGCTGTTTTGCAAACAACACCATGAACAGCAAGAGAACGATTACAATACCATCCATGGGACACAGTACTTACAGTTTTAAACTTGGACAACTGACCTCAGCAGTCATATTTAGCCTAGACATTTGCCAGTGATAAAGTGAGTCATACAAATTCTCCTCATGTGGTAAAGATGAAATGGTTATTTCTATTAGACCTCTGTCCTGACTTCTTACTCAGGCATCCCACATGCAAGAAATGCTACAGTTTTGACAGAACAGTCAGCAGTTTAGTCAAAGAACAGACGTCAGACTGAGGGCTGGGAGATGGCTCAGTGGTTAAAGCGTTTACCGAGTAAGTGTGAAGACTGGAGTTGGGGGTCCCCAGAACCCAAGTAAATGCCAAGTAGATGTGGCAGCCGCCTTGTAACTTCAGCCTTGGAAGGTAGACAAAAGGGCTCCCTAGTCAGCTGGCTAGTGAGATGAGCCATATCAGTGAGCTCTGGGTTTGACTGAGAGACACTGGCTCAACAAATTCAATTAAAGAACTATCGAGGATAATTCTTGGCACTGGTCTTGGGCCTCTAGCTGCTGGTGTACAAACATGTGCTCACACACATCCAAAAACATGCAAACACCCACTTTCATAACACATACGAAAAGCTGCCAGACTCATAAGAAAACATGAACAATCATGCACAATCTACTGGATGTTCCATCTATATTAGAATATAGAATATAGAATCAGAATAAAGAATAAAGAAATATGCACAATGGACAAAGGGAGAGCTGGAGTCACCAGGGAAAAATCAGACAGAGTTGTATTCTAATATAAATGGAATCAGAATAAAGAATAAAGAAATATGCACAATGGACAAAGGGAGAGCTGGAGTCGCCATGGAAAAATCAGACAGAGTTGTGTTCAAAGCAAAGATGATTAAGAGACAAAGGAGGTTATGCACAGATCAGTTCTCAGCCCTCAGAGGAGATGATTATCTTAGATGGACTGCATAGAGCTCTCGCAGAGCACTGGAGTTCAGCTCCCAGCACCCAACATTGCGGCTCACACTTGTAACTCCAGCTCCAGGGATCCAACACTCTCTTCTGGCTTCCATGGTCACCTGTACTCAAGTGCATATACTCCTCAACAGCCACACATAACTAAAAACCAAACCATTAAAAACCGGCTTTCCTGGGCTGGGGAGATGATTTACAGGGTAAATTGTTTGTTGTGCAAATGCTGGGGCTGAAGTTTGGGTCCCTGCTACCCGTTTAAATGCTGGACAGATGTTCTCATCTACCTGTAATCCTAGCACTCAGGAGGCAGGGACAAGCTGGCTAGCCAGAGCAGATAAATTGGCAAGCTCTGGATTCAATCAAGACATTCTGCCTCAATATATAAGGTGGTGAGTGATTGAAAAAGACATCTGACGTGAACCTTGGGTCTCCACATGCATGCACACACAAATACATTTCTATATACCCTCAACACATAAACATGTTCATGCACACGCATGCACTCCCCCACATTTCCATAAGAACAAGATAAACTTTGTGCAAAGAAGGGAAAAATTAAAAATCAATGGAATTGAAACAGAAAACGGGGTAGAAGGATTGAAAATCATAATTGAGGCTTCGAACAGATAAACAAAAAAGCTAAAGTTCTATTAAAAGCTGACAAATAGAAAAAAAAAGACACAAATTGTAAATATTGGGAGTGGAAACATGGCCAATTGCTCCAGATCTAGATGGCACAAGGGAATGTAAACATCACAGCCCAAGTCTGCCACTGGGGAGAAAGAAAGCTACAAGCCCTGACTCACCCAGGCCAAAGCTGGTGGGAGTGAGTGTTCTGTGACCGCTGAAAAGCTGAGTTGGAGCTGGAGAGATGACTCAGTGGTTAAGAGCACTCGCTGTGCAAACGTGAGGGCCTGAGTTCAAACCCCCAGCACCCACATAAAAGCCCAGGTGTGGAGATGCACATATGTAAGCCTAGTACCAGATGCTGAGCATGTGTGGGATGAAGGTGGTGCCAGAGACAGATGCATCCTGGGGCCTTTCTGGCCAGCCAGGCTAGCCAAAGAATGAATTCCAGGTTTAGTGAGAGGCACTGCTGAAAAAAATACTGTGAAGAATAAGAGAAGAAAGAGGGACAGTACCCTCTACCCCTTCCATGGGAGATAAAAAATGAAAGAAAAAGCCGAATTTATGGTTAGGAGTCCTTCTGAGAAAGACTCTGAAATGCCAGAAAATGTTAAAGCGGCGGCGGCAGCAGCAGCAGCAGCAGCAGCAGCAGCAGCAGCAGCAGCAGCAGCAGCAGCAATGGTGATGAGTGTGCAGGTTGTTGAAGAAAAAAGAAAAGCAGAGAACATTTCCCACACGTTTAATGAAGACAGCGTTACCTTGATACCAAACCCAGCTATTCTATCTGGGCTTAGCAATGTCTTTCCTGAGTGTGAAGCTTGTCAGTCACTGTCCGGCTGCTGTGCCTGCAGTGCCTGAAAGCATCAGTCCATGGGAGGAAGGATGATCAGCCTTGGCTCATGGTCTCAATTCATCATGGCTCCGAAGGCCTTTCAGAGCTTCCCCCAGCCACAGCAGACCGGGAGGCGCAGAGGGCAGTGGATCTGGGGGCAGCCATACCCCGCAGAAGCCCCCTCCTTGTGCTTTTGCTGGCCAGGCCCCTCATCCTACAGATTTCAGCCTCCCAAAATAGCACTCCCAGCTGGGAAAGGAGTGCTCCAAATCAGAGCCTGTGGGGGACAGTACAGACCAAAATTCTCAGCTAAATATTACCAAATTGCATAGTGACCCAGAATTGCATATGCACACACACACACACACACACACACACACACACACACACACGCACGCACGCACGCATGCACGCGCACGCACGCACGCACAAACACACACAAGTGACATTAAGCCTAAGAATGCAGGATCAGTTTAAATATTTAAAAATATACACAGTCACTCTATAACTGTCCAAAGAAGAGAAAATAGCTGGTGATACCATTTGACACAGAAAAAGTAACTTTGTGCTCATGCGCGCATGCATTTGGGCAACAGCAGTTGTACATAAATTTGGGAGGGAGGTGGGGGAGGGTGTTCTAGGGGAGCAGGGCGAAAGTATTGGTGACTGGTTATGATGAACATACACTTTATAAATGTGTGGAGATTTCAAAGAGTAAAGCGTATAGTGAGGGCTGGGCTTTTGGCTCAGTGGTTAAGACTGCTTGTTTTTGTAGAGGACCTGGGCTTGGTTCCGGGTACCCACACGGCTCACAGCCATTGGTCATGCCCAGGCTATCTGTTGACTTTTTCTGACTTCTGTGGGCACCAGGCATGCATACGGTGCACATGGGTACAGGTAGGCAAAACACTCATGCTCGTAAAATAAAATAAAATAAAAAATAAAATAGGCCTATAAAACACAATACATGAAATCAAAACCCAAAAGGAGACAGGAAATAAAAATAAACTGTGTTGGGGTTTGCTAAGATCAGCTGCAAGTTGTAATTTCATTACTGTGTCTAGTTTATAAAGATAAAGTTCGAAGTTAATAGAGCAATATTTAAAAAAATATTTAACTGGCAATTGTATATTCTCATAGGACAAAATATGATGACATAATGCATTATGCAATCTTTAAATCATGCTAATTAGAATATCTATCATCTCACGAATTTATCATTTAGTGTGGCAGGACCTGTAAAAATATAATCTTTTAGCAATTTGCAGGCGTATAGGATGTCATCACTGACTATGGCCGTGGTAGCTTGCAGTGGTCACCTGGGCTTCCTCATGCTTAATGGGAGCTTGGAACACTGACCAGGATCTGTTTTTCCCAGCATCTCATAAGCGCTTGACCAAAGCACAGAAAGGAGGAACAAGATTGCTGGACCCCATCGAGACAAAAAGTGTTGAATGGAAAGACAAGCTAGAGACAGCAGAATATTTTCAAACAGTATACGGGGTGTGAGAAACAAGAGAATTCAAGAGACTAGTGGAAGCAAGCATTTTTATTTATTTTTTTTATTCTGTAAAGAAGGATGCCAGTCTAGAGAAAAGGTAAAATTAGCTGGTGCTCGTGGTAGTTTGAATGAGAATGTCCCCAGAGGGATTTGAACACTTGGTCCCCAGTTGGTGGCAATATTTGGGAAAGGCTCAGAAGGTGTGTCCTTACTTGAGGACACTGAGGGTGGGCTTCTGGAGCTTAAGGACTGCTGCTTGCCATGCTTCATCCCCCTCCCCCCCATAATGGACTCCTATTCCCCTATTTGGCACCATACACCAAATAAACTTTTCCTTCTATTAGTTGCCTTGGTCATGGTTATTACCACAGCAATAGAGAAGTAATTAGTACCTAGAGAGACAGGTTCCAGACTGAAATTCCTGTCCTCTCTTTCCCACAGGCTGGTATTTCAGAGTTACAGTCTTTACACTTGTCTACCACAGCCTATTGGCTTAGGACACAAACGTATCTAGCATATAGCCTGGGGCTGGATGCCTTCCCTTTCTGAGATGTGGACTCAGTCACGTGGCAGAGTGCCTGCAACTTTTCAACCCTAGGATAAACTGAGATAGACAAGAGGTTGGCAGAGGCCAGCTCGGGAAGACAGGAGCCTAGTGCCCCCTGCCTACCAGTGACCTCTCTGAGGAGCTCTCAGTGCACCTCACACAGAAAACGGACCGTAATGATTTATTTCTTACATGGGGTAAGGGGCTTGTATCTAGAAAAACTCCACCCAACTTTTCTTTAGCTGGGCAGCCTTGTCTGGCTGGTGTCAGGGGAAGAAGATTCACTTAGTCCTGATTCTACTTGATGTGCTGGGGTGGGTTGGTAAGGAGGAACGGGGTGGAGGGGCTCCCCTTTACTGAGGAGAAGGGGAAGGGGGAAATGGGGAAAAGGTTGGGAGGGTGGGACTTGGAGGAGAGGAGGGAGGGGGCTTCGATTGGGATGTAAAGTGAATGAATAAATAAAATTAATAAAAGAATAGGCAAAGACTTGAACATACACTTCACAGGAAAAGATGTGGAGAGGATTCCTTTCAGACAAGACAACATTGATGCAGAAAGTCTTGAGGACACGAGAGAAACAAAACACAAACACCTTCCAAGAGGAAGGCTATGAGCTGCACAGATGGCAGGAGAGGAGCTTGGCACACGAAGGCAACTGAACCCTACACGCCAAGTGTGGAAACTGAACCAAGGCACACTACCATCCACAGGTGGCTGAACACAGGGAGAGACTCCGGTGTGATCACCTGAAAGTGTGGTGATGGAGCCTCACACCTCTGAGGTAAACAGCATCACATCAGGCTGTGGAGAAGACTCAGTAGCTTTGCTATTGTCAGTTTCCCCTTAAGCCCAGCAAGATCCTTCCTTCTTCTCTTCCCCCTTCCCTGACTCTTTCCTTCTCCTCCTTCTCTCTCCTACTTGGCAACACTTAATTTAAAATTTTTACCTATTATATTATTACTGTTGTTGTTATTGTTACCACTACCTTGAGACAGAGTCTCTATATTTTGTAGTCCTGGCTCTCCTTGAACCCACTACGTAGACCAGGCTGGCCTCGACCTCAAGAGATCCACCTGTCTCTGCCTCCCAAGTGCTGAGATTAAAGGGGTGGGCTGCCACATTCAGTGGATTAGTTGTTGCTTGCTGGGACTTTCTAACAAAATTTAAAGATTATTTTATGTGTAGGAGTGTTTTGCTCACAGGTAGGTATGTGTATCATATGCATCCTAGAACTGGGGAGTTATGGACAGCTGTGAACTGCCACGTGGTTGATGGGAATCAAACCCAGCTCTTAACCACTGAGCAATCTTTTCAGCCCCAATTTTATTTATTATGGTGTGTGTGTGTGTGTGTGTGTGTGTGTGCACACATATGAACACAGGTTCATGCATGTCATAGTGGACATGAGGAAGTCAGGGACAGCCTTTTAGCAGTGGGTCCTCTCCTTGTATGTTATTGAGGTGGAGTTTCTCCTGCACTGGAGACTCTGGGTCCACACACTTCTACTTCTGTGTAATTTTCTTGTCTCTGCTTCCTGCTTCAACTAGGATTACAGATGTGAGTCATTGTGTATCCAGCTTCTTAAGGAGGTTTCAGGAACTGAACTTGGATCATCAGGCTAGCCATCTCTCCCTTCATCATTTCATTGCCCCCCACCCCACAACAATTTTAGGTTCAAAGCAAAACTGAGCAGAAGGCACAGAGGTGTCTAGTTCAGCCACACCCCTGCACACTATCAAAATTCTCTGTGGATTTCTTTACTTACCTAAACTTAGAAAGCTTACTTTAAAGTGTAAATGAAAAAAAAAGTAAAAGAATACACTTTTGGAAGGAAAGTCAGAGGGACCATCCCACTTGATGCTACAGCAGTGATAGCTAATAACTCAGACGGAGGACTGTCTGCAGAGGGACAGAAACAGGCACCATAGAGATGCCTGAGAAACCAGAAACAGACTGTACCAGGTCTGAGTGAATCTGATATTGTGTCAAAGTGGGAGAGAGACAACCCATCAGCTCACAGGCTGGAGAGTCTGAACTCACAGAGGCCATGGCAAGCCTTGGTTCAACTTTAAATACCTTGTAAAAACCACAAAGAAATAACCAAGAAACCAATTAGAAAACAGGCAAAAGTCAAGTGTCTCTTCTCTGAAGAGGTTTATGGATGGAAAGCAGGCACAGGGAAGGAGGCTTACCCTCATTAGCCAGTAGAAAATGAAAACAAAGGAAAACCACATGAGTAATCAACACATGTCTGCGAGAATGGCTAAACGAAATGTCTGGTATTATCACCAAAGGCTGAGAGGGTATGGAAAAGACACATCCCTCATCCCTGATGGCTTCCACATAAGGTGTGAATAACACAGGAAACAGGCACTGCAGGATTTAAATAGGTCCCATACTGTGACAGCGAGTACAGCCTTGGGTGTTGATGCCAGAGAAATGGAAATGTACAAACATACAACCTCCAGAGAGTGTCCATAGCAGCTTCATTCCTAACAGGTCCAAACTGGACAAACACGGTGGTAGATTCACACCACTGCTCATACTTCTCGATCAATAAAAACACAGGCAAAACAGGTGAATCTTCAAGATGATACAATGAATAAATAATTAAAAAAACCCTTGAGAGATGGCGTGCTGCATAAGTCCACTTGTGTAGTGTTTTTGAGATGACAAAACCACAGAGATGTAAAGTCTTAGTGCTTGCTCAGGTGAGGGCAGGGAGGGACACCTATGAAAGGGCAGGTCTGTGCTGTCGTGATGCTAGATGCATGAGACTTTATGGAGTTACATAAAGTTACACATCTGCACCGTGGTGACATCTGCTCAGGGTTAGTAGGTGGCACCCATATAGACCTCCTGGTGTTGGTATGGCACCTCGGTTATGGAAGGTGTCCTGTGGTGGCAGAGCAGGTATACTGGCTGGCTTTATGTCAACTTGACACAAGCTAGAGTCATCAAGAGAGGAACTTAATTGAGAAAAATGCCTCCCTAAGATCCAACTGTAAGGCATTTTCTTAATTAGCGATCAACGGGGGAGGGCCCATTGTGGTTGGTGCCACCCCTAGGCTGGTGGTCCTGTTCTGTAGGAAAGCAGGCTGATCAAGCCATGGAAAGGAAGCCAATAAACAGCACCTTCCCATGGCCTCTGCGTCAGTTCCTGCCTCCAGGTACCTGCCATGCTTGAGTTCCTGTCCTGATTTCCTTTGGTAATGAATAGCAATATGGAAGTGTATGCTGAATAAACCCTTTCATTCCCAACTTGTTTTTTGGTTATGGTATTTCCTTGTAGCAATAGAAACCCTAAGACAGTAGGTTAAGGCACTAGGACTTCCTGTAATGTCTTACAGCTACAGGGTACCTTCAAACCTTTACCTTAAAACTGAAGTTACAGCGAGTGACTTCTACTTTCTGTCCTAAGGAACCTCTGGCCAGTCTTGTACCACTTGATCAAAAAGTGTAACCCCTCAGTAATTTCTCATGGCTAGTGGGATCTGGAGTGAAATGTGAATAGATAAAGCCAATGAAATTCAAAATTGAGCCACCAAGATGGCTCATCAGGTAAAGGTACTTGCCATCATGCCCCATAATCTCATCATCCACACGGTAGAAGAGAACTGACTCTCACAAGCTTAGCATGTTCCAAGTAAGTAAATAAATGTAACAAAAAGATCTTTAAAAAAAGTGTTCCCACAAAATAAGTAAATAAATGTAACAAAAAGATTTAAAAAGAGTAAAGCTAGGGCATATTGATAAACCACAAAGCAAAGACCTTAATTAAAATCAAATCCAACAGTAGGAAAACAAAACAGCTAGACCAAAGCCACCGTTACAGTGGAACTGGACTTGTGAGGAATGCAAAGACTGTTCAGAACCAGGTGAAGCCCCTTCAGCTCGCTGCAGAAGGCAGCCTATCACCTTGCCATTACATTAGAATGTACCGTCAGCATTAAACAAGGGCAGTCGCCAACTCAGGACACTCATTCATAGTCAGATGCCTTTAATTGCTTTCCGTCTGACAGCATGGCAGAGCCATAAGGGGCCACAGAGCACTTTCCTCAGGGTTTCTCCAACAGCTGGCTTTCTTGTCCTGTTTTATTTTTATTTTTTTTTTCACAAGAAGATCTGAAGTATATTATTTTTTACTCTGCCATGCTGCTCCTTCAGGGAGCTGGCTTGTTCAGGTTTGCGTCGCTCTGGACACTTGTGAGTGACTCAGGCCATATTTGGTACTCATTCCCTTTGTGATGTTCCGGGGAATGAAAAGGACTGAGCCAGGCCAGGGAGATGTGGGTGCCGCAAACGGCCTTCATGTTCGCCCACTTGGACTGTCTGCCCTGCGAGTGCGCGTTCAGGTACAGTAGCTCAGTTGTGGTTTTGCCTGTGTAGATGGCAAACATCTGGCTCCCGAGCATCACCAGTGCTAAGAGGAAGCCCATCAATGCCACCAGGAAGAGGAAGAGGATGGGGCTAGGTGGGGACACGGTGCTGCTCATATTCCACTTGCCCTGGGCGTGGCTACGCAGGATAGGGATGGCCAGCAGGAGCAGCACTTGGATCGAGATAAGCCCAATGTAGAGTGTAAAGAGCAGGAAGTACTTTTGGTTGTCCTCACCCACGCAGTTGTTGACCCAGGGGCAGTGGTGGTCGGTTTTGCGGATGCAGCGTCCGCACACTGTACAGTGGTAAGTCCTCTCCGGTATGGCACAGAGGCAGAAGTAACAGAAAGCCACTGTGTCAGGCCCAGGTGGATTTCCCAGGGGAATGGAGCCTGGGTCGGTCAGCATAGTCCGTAGGTGTGACACGAGTGCCAAGGAGGCCAGCAGATGAAAGGCCACACCGTTGGCCACAGCGTAGAACACGTCGTTAGAAGGGATGAGCACGTCCCGGACCAGTACCCACGAAGCGCTCAGCACCAACACCCACGTGGCTATGGCAAATATGATGCCCAGGGGCTCAAATACAAACCAGCACCTTTGCTTGGGGCCCTGAGGTGGGGTTTCTAGTCCGGCCCTGAGCTCAGACGTGCCATGTTTTTGGACCCATGAGAACATTTTGAGAGTCCTCAGGCCTGCTCAGGAACCAGCATCCTGATGGTAGACCCACGCCCAGGAGGACCCCCCAGAGAAGAGAGGGTCCTCCAGAGAGAGGAAGGTCCCTGTGCCCTCCTTTTCCACCCAGCTTGTCTGGAATTGGTGTCTGCCTCCCTGGGCGGAGCCAGAGAGGGGCTGAGAGAGCTCCCTGACAGGTTGATCCTTGCAGCATTCTAGAATGTTCCCTCAAATGGGTTTATGAACACAGAAAGGGACCAGTCTCCCCCAAGGCCTGGGGGAAGGCTGGAAGGAGATGGGATCCATGGGTGCTGGTCATTTGGCTGTGATTTCTCCACTCTGAACTGATCTGTTGGAGCCTCCCTGCTTTGGGGAAATGGAGGCAAGAGGAAGTTAAACAAATTGCCAGAAGAGACCAGGTGGGAACTCCATACCTGCTGTGTGGTCCAGAGACCACAGGTCCAGAGGCCCTGCCTGCCCATGACCAGGTCCCCTCAGGGAACGGTCAGAAAGGTACAGTACAGTACAGAAAGGTGGAAGTACAGTGTCTGCATCAGTCATGAGTTCCCCCGGATCCCCTAGACCAGCACCAACCAATCAAAGTAAAGGTTATCTAGCCACACTGATAAATTCTTGCTCACTTCAGGTGGCCATCCTATGGAATGGTGGCCCCAACATGTTGGAAGTTTCTGCAGAATAAAGGCTCCTTGCTTTTGCATGCTACCTGAGTCTGAGGTCTTCTTTAATAGGATTCCCAGACCTAACAATGTTTGGGGCTGCAGGATGCTGGCAACCTCCAGCCCCTCCTCACACACCTTGCCCTTCTTGATGTCTGCTGGAAGCCATCAGGCAAGCGTTTGAGTCTGAGTGGTGAAACCAGAAAGAGCTGCTCATCTACTTCTTCGTTCCCCACATATGGTGACTCGGGGCTCTCAGGGGACTCTTGGAGAAGTGGTGGAGCTTCTTGTCCATTCTAGGCATTGACGTTCCTGTGTCTACCTTCCAGATGTCCCATTCAGGCTGCCTCAGTGCCCTGGTTGCTGTTCCTTCCATTTCCATATGTAAGCATATGTAGTTGCTGTCTCCCCTCGAAGCTCACTGGTGGCAGTGTGCTTCCCTGTTTTCTTCTGTGGGTGGTACCTAAGCGTCTTCTGCCCTCATTGGGGTTTGTGTTTGAGCCTGGCATGGGCTGCCATCTTGCCAGGTGGTGCCACATCTTAAATATTTGCTCTCCGTGGTGCATTGTCAGCACTGTAGGAATATAGCGGAATTCCCCTGAACCCCTGTAGGGTGGGCCTGGTGGCTTAGGTTCCTTGACTGAGCCCCCGTTAGGTTCTCAGTATAGATTGCCAGGGGTGGGCTGAGGATTCACCCCTATTGATACCAGCTGAGTGACACCATCAGGAAGGAAGTGTGTGGAAGGCTCCTGGAAAGGCTGGAGGTGGGGAAGAATGGAGACCTCAGGGTTTGGATGTACCTGCAGGCTGCTGGGAACGTGCGTCTACCTGGCTTAGTTCATCTCCAGCCAAGATGTTCTGCTCTGGGACGGGAGTGTCACACAGCATGGCATTGATGCCCCTGGTATCCAGTGCAAGGGGAGCTGGGTCTGGATGGCATGCCTCCCTCTACAGCTTGTTCTCTACTGTCAGAAGCTGTGTCCAAAGGTAGTCCACCCACTTCTGGGATGTCTGCCTCCTATCCAGCCTGGATACCTGCCCTGGTTTGCTTTTTGCTGCTGTGATAAAACACTGGCCAAAAGGAAGGTGAGGAGGAAAGGGTTTATTTCTGCTTATAGTGATGAGCCAGCCTGACTCCATCTTAGGGTCAGAAGCCATCTTGTTACAAGGTGAAAGTAAATTTGTTTTTGTTTTCTGTAAAACTTGTTTCTTCATCTTACAATTTGACCTCTCATTGACTCTTCCTGGAATTCAGCTTGGTCCACACACTGACTGAGTCTTGACCTACACCCACCCTCATAAGATAAGATGTTCTAACAAATTATTTTGAGGTGTTCTGCCAAGTTCCTACTGTTTCTGTAAATAAAAAAATAAATGAGTGTTGGACTATATAATGTTTACTATTAGCCCCAATATTACCAAGGCAGTATTATTTAACCCGATAAGACACAGCTACCTGTTAGATTTTATAAATGCTTATTTACTTTAGTCTGGGCAGATGCTATACCTATCTGGTACAACAACCCCACCATCCATTTCCAAGCTCCCATCCAGTGCCATCCTCCTTAATCCTCGTCTGGTCTACCTTCCATCCATAATTCCATGGTTCTTTCTTGTATTCTTCATCTGGGCCTTTTCATGCCATTATTGGAGTCCTTTTTCTTGCCGCACGTGTTTTTTTTAGTCCATACTAACCCTTCCTCCTCTCTTCCCTTCCATCTGTCCCATGATTCCCCTGTTCTCTCTAAGCCCAGGAACCTTAGCCATGCTTACCCCATTCTGCCCTGCCCAGGTACAGTATGTTTAATCAACCAATCAGGTGTATCTTAGGTAGGTTTACAAAATAAGCATAGATGTAACAAGATCTTGAGGGCTGGTAACACACATCAGACCAACCTCCAACATCCTATGTAACCAGAATTTCTCTGTAAATCCTCCAACCCTTGGAAACTCCCTAGCAGTGCAATTATTTTGGGTATAGAAATCTCACCTCTCCTATGTTTGAGGCTGACCCCTCAAATCCACGTTTAGGGAGGAGCAGTTTCTGGATCAGCTATGTTGTTCACTATAATAAAACTTGCTTAATTCGACTAAAAAAATTTGGGTCAGTGGTCTTTACTCTCATTCAGTGGGATTAATAATAGGTTACCATTCGTTATCAAGGAAATCAAGGGCTTAACTGAACACAGGAACCTGGAGGCAGGAACTGAAGTAGAGCCCATGGAAGGATGGCTTGCTCAGTTGCCTTTCTTACAGCCCTCTGTCTTAGTTGGGGTTTCTAGTACTGTGACAAAACATCATGACCGAAATGCAAGTTGGGGAGAAAGGGTTTACTTGATGTACACATCCACAGCATAGTCCATCACTGAAGGAAGTCAGGACAGGAACTCAGGCAGGGCTGGAACTTGGAGGCAGGAGCTGATGCAGAGGCCTCGGAGGGGTGCTGCTTACCGGCTTGCTTCCCATGGCTTGCTCAGCCTGCTTTCTTACAGAACACAGGAAAACCGCCCCAGGGATGGCACCACCCACCATCGGCTAAATGAGAAAAATGCTTTACAGCTGGATCTCATAGAGGCATTTTCTCAACTGAGGCTCCTTCCTCTCTGATGAGCTTATGTCAAGTTGACAGACAAAATCAGCGAGTACACCCTGTTACAGCAATCACTAATCCGGAAAATGCCCCACAGGACATTGCCCAATGGGGGCAGTTCCACAATCGAGGCTCGCTCTCTCCCCAGAGTTAATCTTGAGTTGAGCCAAGATTAACCATCGGCTCCCTGGGTCCCCAGCTCTTACAGTTCCTCTTAAGCCTTGCTTCTCCCTGGGTGAAGCCAATGTATACTCTGGAAGGACACTGTCACTTGGGCTGCAGGTCCCAGAGGTCTGCTCTTACCTGGGGACTACTGGCCAAGCTGGGCCCTGGCACCTTGAAGAACTGTATGTGCACTCATGGGGAGTACTGGGTTTGTCTGCCCGGTGGTACAGTTACATCAAATGAGGTTGTGCTCTTATTGTGTTATCTCTACCAGGATTTGAAATGAGATTATTCTTGGCTTCAGGTGAAGGGGCTTGCTTCCTGTTTAATGCTTTAGGTAGGGGTTGGGGATGTTTCTTGGTTTCTATGCTTTAGAGGGTACATTTCCTGTTTCCATGCTTTGTCCTTGTCAGGTCCCAAAGAAACCTGGAATGAGTTTCACTCAGTACCTGTGGATCCTCCCAACAGTTCTCACTCGGCCTCCTACCCTAAACCTCTACAGCCCAGGAGCTGGACTTCAGTTCCCTCTCCCCAGCTTCTGATCCTACATAACTCAGCCATTTTGGCTATGCACTCTCTTGGTCCTCTTGGTACTCCTTCTCTCTCAGCTCCTTCCTCCCAGCCACCCTCCTATCACGCCCTAGTTCAGTCTGCTGACCATGTTCAGTCAGGATCCCTCCAGATGCCTCTGGCTATGCTCTCCCTCATAGCCACAATAAAACCTTTCTCCACAAACATACCTAGAAGCAGTCATGCCTTCATTTTCGTCAGTCCTGATATTTGCCCAATCAGGTTTCCTTCGTCCCCCACCCCCTTCCTCAGAATCTGTGCAATTCCCTGCAATTTTCATGCATTCTCTGAGGCACGCAGAGTATCCTAGGATTCCATGTGTACACTGTACGGAACATTCTGTCGTATGTCAGCATTTTAGCAAATTTCGTGGTGTTCGTCTGCAGTTAAGTTGGTGTGTAGCTGCATCCGTCTAATTTCCTTTGCTGTTAGATCTCAGAGGTTCTGAACATTCACTGCTGCATCCAAAGATGTTGGAGTAAAAGTTCTAGTTTTCCAGTTATTGACAAGAACCCGTTCCTTCCCAGATCCTGCTTCTCCTTGCAACTGCAGCAGATTGGCTTCTGGAGTCTCCTCTGCTTTTTTTCTTTTTCCTTTTCTCCCCCCCCCACCCCGTCTTTCTTTTCTGAGACAGGGCTTCTCTGTGTAGCGACGACTGTCCTGGAGCTCACTCTGTTTACCAGGCTGGCCTCAAACTCAAAGACCCACCCACCTCTGCCTCCTGAGTGCTGGGATTAAAGGTGAGCACCACCTCTGCTTTTCTTATTTGACAATGTGACGTTGAGACCTGGGGCATCCTTCAGCTCTACCCTTGATGTTTCACTCACTGGACTTGTCTTTGTTCTAGAATAAGAATAGCCACCCACACCACTCGGACTCTGGACTCCGTTAGATAGGGATGGCTTATTTTCCAAGCTGATCAATCAGGGTCACAGTAAGGACTCAGGAGCTTAAGGACGTCTACAAGTTCTCACAGCAGCGTTTTTATAGAAAGAACCATATGCAGAAGACACGGGGAGGACATTAACACATTTTGGCTAACGGTACAAGGCAATATTTATGTTTTCGGCTAACTAGACAAAGTATTATCAGCCAACCTTTAAGCTGATTGGTCCTAAGTGAGGTAAGTGAGGCAGGGCTTAGGGGTCTTCTAGAGTACATCCAAAGTGTAGCCAGGTGTGTAGACAGACGAGAAGGGTGCAACCAGAGTGTGGCCAAGTGAAGAGATACCAAAGTATGAGTTATGACACTATTGAATCATAAGGTCAGCTATGAAGAACCACTTTCAAGGAAGCAGAGTTGAAAAGTTTAAAATTTTGAAGTTAATTTCACCTTAGAAACAAAATGGAAGCTGAATACAAAGATGGCTGTCTCAATTAGCAGGCTACAACAGTCTTCTGTTTTCCTGCCTAACATTTTGATTTCCTTATTTTCGCACGTGTCTTTGAAGTAAACAAAACTGAATGTTTTAAAGGTTATTTTTTTCCTACATAGACAGTAGGACATGCAGTTCATCTCTTCTGAATTTATTTTTGTTTGTTTGTTTTTTGTTTTTTGTATTTTTGAGACAGGGTTTTTCTGTTTAGCCTTGGGTGGCCTGCAGCTCACTCTGTAGACCAGGCTGGCCTTGAACTCACAGAGATCTGCCCGTTTCTCCCTTCCCAGTGCTGGGATTAAAGGTGTGTGCTACCACTGCTCATCTTATTGTGCTTTTTATCCTGCCAACTTACTTGAGATTAATGTTTGTAAATTCTCCGTGAATTTTGGAGGGGGACCATGCGCTGTGTCTGCACCTATTTATGGTTTGTTTTTTTGTTTTGTTTTGTTTTTTTTTTTTTTTTTTCCAGAGCTGAGGACTGAACCCAGGGCCTTGCACCTATTTATAACCAACCTTATTAACCATCTGATTTGTTTCTACCGTTTCTTCTATTTTGTCCACCTCAAGACTGAGTTGTGCGTTAATTCTTTCACTGTGTTGCGGTTGCTTCATTGTCAAATTTCAAAGTTTTTATTTGCCTTGCATTAACCTGTGTGGGTTGTTACTCAGCGCATGTGAGCTCACTGAAGTGGGCTCAGTAGGTTGTACCTTCTGTTCATGTGACATACTGTCTCCTGTCCCCCACGCCACTGCTGTTTTTTTTTTCCTGTGTTGTGTATCATGTCCTCTCTGTGGCCACTTGTGTTAGTTACTTTTCTCATCAACGTTACCAAATACCTGATGAGAAGCCACTCAAGAGAGGAAGTACATACCTTAGCTCATAATTTGCAAGTGTAATTCCTCACAGTGAGGGAGTTGTTGATGTGTGAATAGGGGGTAGAGGCTTGTGAAGACAGATTCCAGTGTGGAAGAGGTAGCACGGTTTTATAGTTACAGGATAAAAGAAAGTCATAAAAGCAGGCATTTTCAGACACTGATGGGAACAGCATGGTGGGAAAGTCTTTCATAGGCCTCAGATGCTATCTGAAGGCGTTTTTAGACTTCTGGCTGGTGGAGGCCCGTGTTTTGCTCAATTAGTGCCTTCTGAAATGTTTTAGCTAAAGCTCACAAGGATGTTAGGTCCAACACAGAGGTGAACAATAAATGGCTATGAAGGGGGCTAAAGAGACCCCAGGATAGTTGGCTTTGATCTGCCACGTTTGAATGCGGGAACGTGCATATCCATGAAGCCTGGCCAAGTACAGTTGGCGCTGCTCAAGGACACGTCTGGGATCTAAGTATGTGCTTTTGAGAAAGGATGTTCTCATAAATTACTAATAAATAATTTGTCAGGAATGAAAATACCCAGGGATTAGGTTTCTTGAAGGTTTTGGGAAGCTACCCACTGCGTGCAGATGGTAAAATATTTATGCCTTGATGCACTGTGGGGCTCCGGCTACTTTGTTTGATTTATTTGGGAAGCATCCGACGCAGGAAGCTGGACCTCAGTCTCCAGTGATGAGTGAGTCGGGCAGTTGTAAGGAGGTGGCATGACCCATGACTGCAGAGGGGGTGCTAAGGCCAGGCAGGATGGGTGCCACTTCTAGGGGGACCTCAAAGGAGTAAGAGTAGCTTTTAAGGACTAAGAGGAGAGCTTGTGTCTTAGGAGCATCACTCACACCATAGAATGGCAACAATCCAGCTGGATACTAGCAGTCACCCTTGCTCTGCTTGGGCTCTCTCAGTTCCTACGAGACTCCTCACAGCAGTCCTGCCTACCTGTGGCCTCTTCTTTGGCTCTCTCCCTTTCTTGCTTCATTTCCCTGTACTGCCTAGGGTACCACTTCTGATATGACCTTCTTGGGTTGATTTCCTGTACACTCACGTTTCTGTTCCAGGATGTGTATAGCCTCCTGAAGGGATGTGGATGTCCTCCCCATGAGGACGGGCCAGCCACGGCATTGGGGCATGTATAACAAAGGCCTGTGTTTTGATAACCCCTTGAACAACACAGAGACTGAAACACTGGAGGCTCGGAGGTTATGGTCCAACTTTCTCCGAGAAATTGGCTGTTGTACCTGTATGAGAGGCTGTTCTGAGCAAGAGATGATGGTTGCCAGATAGGAGGTCCAGCCAGGATCTGGGCAAAAGGAGGTGAGAGGTAGGCATGAGACTGGGTCAGACTGGGCACAGGGCTGGGGTGTCTTGAAGGACACACATGGAGGAAGGAGAGAACCAACTCATGCTAGTTGTCCTCTGACCTTCACATGCCCACTGAGGCACACGTGTGCACGCATACACACAGACACAATAAATAAATGTAATACAAATTTATTGTCCAGTTTATCTCTAAGCAGCCCTTCCCTTAGTACCCAGGCATTTGTAAGCATGTGCTCTTCCCCACAGTGGCCCAGACTGGATAAGTCTTCATGGTTCTTTTGGGTTCATTTGGGTGGAATTCAGAGCTTCCTGTCCTTGCCTCTCTGGCTGGATTCTGGTGAGGCCAAACATTCCCTGTGTTTTGGCTAGTTGAAGGTGCCTGTCCTGTGGAGAGCAGGTCTGCACTGTCTCCTTGTAGGCTCCTGCAGGAGGGAGGGTCGGCGCTGTTTCGGGCAGCATGGGGGTCTTCCTCCAGGTTGCGGGTGCTCACCTCTGTTCTGCTCATTTGGCTCTGTCGCCGGTGTTTGATGATCACTTCCTGTGACTGCCTGACCACCTTACCCAGGGTGCGATGGTTGTGGTTCTCCTATTTTCTGATTTTTGTCTTAGAGCCTAGTAATTCCCTGACACCCACAAATGTTACCCTGAGTTTTCTGGGCTCCTTCTGTCGCTGCTGTTCTGCCTGTGTTCTCCCGAGACATCCAGGATAAGGACAAGAGTGGCAAAGGAGTGGGGAGGCTGAATGTCCCTTTTGTCCCCGGCCTGGAGGGCTGGAATGTCCTTGCCTTCTTGTTAGTCGCTTGGAAAGTCGTTCAGCTTACACAGGAGAGGATCTTTGAATTCAATAAATACAGACAAAGTAGAAAAACAAGAGATGCAAACATCCCAGAGGCTTAAGTGACCTGTTCACATAAAGCAGACAGATGGGGACTTGAGGAGAGAGGACACTCCAATTAATCAAGAGACAAACCAGCTTTAAGTGAGTATTTTGGGAGAACTGACCTCCCTCTGTGGCTCTGTGGATGCCCTCACTGGATGCAGAGAATATACATTAAGAGTGTATGCACTTGATTATACAGTCTGGGGCACACATATATACTGACCAATAAATCGCACTGCTCATCAACACACACACACACACACACACACACACACACACACACACACAGCCTATCACATGTACATGCAAGCATTCACTCACTATTCAATAACACACATACACACACACACACACACACTACACAGTAACAAACTGTCCAGAATGCATTTACACACACACACACACACACACACACACACACACACACAAACACACACAGCTCAGCCTATATTCACATAAACATACAAAAACAGTTTCATGTTGCCCCACTAATAGGTGCATGCATGCTTAGCCCACTGCTCGGCATACAAATGCATGTACAATTACACATATGCACGCTCACACACCCCAACATACGCTGAGACCCCACTTCCCTTAAAACCTTTTTCCTCCTCCTCGTGGTTCCCTTTCTGGTAAGGGAACCTGTATTATCAGGTTTCTGTGTTAAAAGCCTCCATTTGCTCACGGGTGATTTTCGTGCCAACTGTGTAAAGTCCTGACACAATGAGATGAGCCCCCCTTGGACCGGGGGTGGGGGGGCAGGATGGATGCTGGCCAACGACTCTCAGCTGGGTGTCGGAAACAAAAACCACAATAACAGGAAACACAAGTTGGTGTTTTCACGAAGCCATTTCATTTTCTGACAAGAAACTTCAATTAGTGAGCACTCAACCAAATCCAGCCGCTCGGGTATTATGGTTTTGAACTTAAACTTGACACTGGTAATGAGATGGCAATCTCTAAATGCTGACTTGGCCACGGTGCTTACGTACCCTCCAGTTGAGGCCACTGAGCAGATTTCAGGTAACAGGAATAGGAAGATAATTTTCACGACTTTGGTGACTTTTCCCTGTCTGGTTTGCTTTGTTTCTCTTTCTTCCTTCCTTCCTTCCTTCCTTCCTTCCTTCCTTCCTTCCTTCCTTCCTTCCTTCCTTCCTTCCTTCCTTCCT
>NW_026596085.1:11654801-11703801 GCF_907164565.1 Psammomys obesus
CCTTCCTTCCTTCCTTCCTTCCTTCCTTCCTTCCTTCCTTCCTTCCTCTTTCTTTCTTTCTTTCTTTCTTTCTTTCTTTCTTTCTTTCTTTCTTTCCATTCCTTCCTTTCTTCTTTCTTTTTTTTTTTTTTCTGGGGTGTGTGTGTGTTTGTGTGTGTGTTTATGTGTATGTACACACGTATGCAGGCAGAAGTCAGAGGTCAATTACAGGTGTCTTTCTTGATCATTAACTTTTTAACTCATTTTTTTCAAAAATATTTAAAAATTATTTTAAAGTATGTATGTATGTATGTATGTGTGTATGTATGTATGTATGTATGTGTGTATGTGTGTGTGTGTATGTATGTATGTATGTATGTATGTGTGTATGTATGTGTGTATGTATGTATGTATGTGTGTCCATGTGTAGATATGTGCACATGAATAAGATGCCAGAGGAGGGTGTTGGACCCCCTGGATCTAGAGTTACAGGCAGCTGTGAGCCTCCTCACAACTGGGTTTTCTGCAAGAATGAGACACACTTGTTAGGGTCTGAGCCACCTTTTTCATTAATTACACTTTACTCATTTTGTATCCCCCTATAAGCCCCTCCCTCCTCCCCTCCCGATCCCACCCTCCCTCCCCTTCTTCATGCATGCCCCTCCCCAAGTCCACTGATAGGGGAGGTCCTCCTCTTCTTTCTGATCTTAGGCTATCAGCTCTCATCAGAAGTGGCTGCATTGTCATCTTCTGTGACCTGGTAAGGCTGCTCCCCCCTCAAGGGGAGGTGATCAACGAGCAGGCCAATCAGATTATGTCAGAGGCAGTCCCTCTTCCCATTACTAGGTAACCCACTTGGACACTGAACTGCCATGGGCTACACCTGTGCAGGGGTTCCAGGTTATCTCCACGAATAGTCCTTGGTTGGAGTATGAGTCTCTGGGAAGTTCCCTGTGTTCAAATTTTCTTGTTCTGTTGCTCTCCTTTTGGGGTTCCTGTCCTCTCCAGCTCTTACTATTTCCCACTTCTTACATAAAATTCCATGCACTCTGCCCAGCAGTTGGTAAACAGGCTCAGCGTCTGCTTTGATAGTCTGCAGGGCAGAGCCTTTCAGAGACCCTCTGTGGCAGGTTCCTAGGTTGTTTCCTGTTTTCTTCTTCTGTTGTCCATCGTCTTTCTGAGCCACCTTTTAAACCCTTCCTATTTATCTATCTATCTATTTATTTACATGCTTACATACTGGGGCAGTGCCTCTTACTGAAGCTGGCCAGTCAGCTTCAGGGACACTCCTGTCTCCTGTCCCCTAGTTCAGCAGTTACAGATGTGTGCTGCCACTTCTAGCTTTTGCTTGGATGCATGGGACCTGAACTAAGGTCCTCACACTTATGTGGTAGGCACTTTACTGGCTGAGCCATCCCGAGAGTCCCCTTACTATTTTTCACACTTCCTTTTGGTCCCTGTGACCTTTCTGAATTCTGAAGAATCTCCAAAGGGCGTCTGTCTTCCCCGTTCGTGTCTATTTTGGGAAGTGAGGCAAAGCCACCGGAGAGCAGGAACACTCTGATTTACATTTTGTATCCTGCCATCTTCTCTTTTCACCCTGCCTGGACAGCCACCTGTGAGAAAAGGCATTGGGCAGATGACCAGATTGACACAGTGGATCCTACCTGTCCTGGCTAAAAGGACAGATGTACTGCTGGGTGGTGTTTTGGATGAAGCTACCTTTAACTGTATTCCACCCCTCAGGGGGAAGGCTCATGACTCATTGAGCTGAGTAAGGGTTAGCATCACTCCCTGGGAGACTTTTAGCTGCCTGTTTTGACTGCCCTGAGCCTTCTGTATTAGAAAATGTGCCAATTTCCCACCCAGAGTCGCTGTCTTCACTCAGTGGGTGAGTGGGTGTTTTCTGTATTCCCTGTCAGATACGTGTGTAAACACAGGAACGGGGAGGCTGCCTGTCACTGCTCTGGTGACTGGGTGACAGATAGGACTCACCTCTGTTACATAGGGTCTCTGTGGCAGGACAGGGCCCCTAACTCTGCTTCTGTAGGCTTCAAGGCCCAACAAGTGTGCCTTTTCACCCGGTTCCCTTCCCAGAACCCATGCTGTATCAGCCTTTCTCCTCTAGACTGCCATTTGGTGAGCACAGAATAGTGTCTGAGGAGTCAGTCCTCTCCAGGATCCCTGGGAGTTTGACTGCAGCAGACCCAACAAAACAGATTTAGCTGTGTGCCAGACATGAGGCAGCCGATGCCTGCATGTGGGTGAGAGGTCCTTTGTGTTCCAATTCTCATTTCCTCCTCTCTGAGTCACTACATCCAACTCATCTGAAAGCGATCTGGACAGTAGGCCAGGTCACTTGACAAGAAGTCACACTTGCAGAGGAGCGACAAAAGTCATGTACGTATGTTTTGGCTTGGAGAATGGAACGAGGTTAGCTGATACCTAGCATTCCAGATGAAAGAAAATGTCTGCCTTCTCATGTAGTTCCAGCTCTTGGAAGTTTGCGTCTGTGTGAAATGCTTTCTTTACAGTGTTTTCTGTAATGTTCACACTCCGTCCTGCAATGGTGTCCTTTGACCCCAGGCTTCTCAGTGGGAATACTTGTTGGCCTTGGTGCTCATACCAGCCAATTCTGCATCTGAAAGAGCCAGGAAAGGACCAGGAGGGTGAGTGGAAGGACCCTGGACGTTCCCAAGGTGCCAGGTACACCTGCCACTGGCTCCGGAGCAGGTTCCCTGGGGTATTGTGAAATTATTACCACTGGGGACATAAATCTACAATCATATCACCTCTCACAGCTGAAGCAGAAATCTAAGATGGAGGAGTAGCAGGGGCTGAAGGTACGAGAGGGTCCTTCCTGCTTCTTTCCTTCCAGCGGCTTCAGGAAGGATTACTCCATGTGGCTGCACATGGCTACCCGAGTCTTCTCTCCTCCTTGAGGGCACCTGCTATTCAAAGATCTAAAAAGTCCTGATTTCAAGTGTCTAAGCTACTGTTCAATTGCTGTGAAGAGATGCCAAGACCAGTGCAACTTTTATGAAATAAAGTGATTACTTGGGGGCTTGCCTATAGTTTCAGAGATTTAGCCCATTTTCATCATGGCAGGGAGCATGGCAGGTGCTGGTGTAGTTGCTGAGAGCTACATCCTGATCTATAGGCAGAGAGAGAAAGAGAGAGAGAGAGAGAGAGAGAGAGAGAGAGTGAGAGAGGAGAAAGGAAGAAGAGGAGGAGAAAGAGGAGGAGAAGGAGGAAGAGGAAGAGGAGGAGGAGGAGGAGGAGGAGGAGGAGGAGGAAGAAGAAGAAGAAGAAGAAGAAGAAGAAGAAGAAGAAGAAGAAGAAGAAGAAGAAGAAGAAAAGAAGAAGAGAGCAGCAGGAGGAGAAGGAAGAAGAAGAGAGAGAGAGTGAGACTGGACCCGGCATGGGCTTTTGAAAGCTCAAAGTCCACCCCTAGTGACACAGTTCCTCCAACAAGGCCACACCTCCTAAGCATTCTAATCCTTAACTAGCGCTGTTCCCTGATGACCAAGCATTAAAATACATGAGCCTAGGGGGTGCGATTTCATTCAGGTCACCACATCAAGTCAGTGTTTAGAGTGACCACTGGGATGTGAACAGCCTCTGCCATGTGTTCTAATCATGAACTCAGGTGCTTTGTTGTGCCCTCCCCACCGGGGTGGTCTGAAACCGTGAGCTCAAATCAGTCTTTCCTCCAGTCAGATGTTTAAGATGCAGAGTGAGGAATCAGGGGTAGGAATTACCTTCAGCGTTTTGCCCTTGGTGGCTTTCTGTTTCTAGCAAGATTCATCTTGTAAGATGAATCTGGAATTTCCTAAAATATGCCACCAAACATTCAAAGCACGAGCTAGTAGGGGGAAGCATTTCAAATTTAAATCATAATGCCAACCCAATACTACCTGTTTTCTTCAGGCTCCCAACTGTATGCACGCTTCAAATACTTTTGGGAGGACTCAGGTTTTTGCAGACAGGGTCTTCTGTATCCCAGGCTAGCCTTAAATTCCCTAAGTGGTGGAGGATGTCCTTGAACTTCTGATCTTCCTGCCTCCTTTTCTTAAGAGCCGGGATGACAAGTGTGTGCCGCTGTGCTTGGCTCACACAGTGCTGGAGGTTGAGCCCAGAGCTCTGTGCTCTCTACCAACTAAGCTACATCTCCAGCCCATGGTAGGTGTTCCTTTTTTTAACACCAGAAACCATATGTAAACATGAATGTTTGTAGTTCAGGAAATGCGTCCTCACTTACCTCTCCTGGTTTCTTAGGCGAGCCTGAGCCACTTCCCAAACAGGCAATAATCCACTCGGACAGACGTGAGGCACTGGGACTTGAGAGTAATTAGTGGAGAGTGTTAACCAGCAGTGCTGCCAAAACATTTTGCTCCAGGTCCAAGATGAGCGGCTGCACACAGGATGGGCCTGTTTCCTGTGGTGAATTCCCATCAGGATGCCCCCGATTTCCTGTCCAGATAATGATCAGAAAGTGACAGGCCAAGAGCTGACAGGCTGCCTCTTGCTTCTCAGCCTGCCCAGGATGCTGGTTTCAGGGGTAGTTTGTCATGCCAGAATGCCTAATGATACCATCTCCCGACACCTGCTGTCCTAATAATCACCAGAGTGGGACGTTTTGGGGAGACATGTTTCCAAAGAATTTAAGAAGTACCTGGCACTTGGGAAATAGGTTAGCACTTACCTTGCCAACACAAGGACCCAAGCCTGATTCTCAGAACTTCAGTACACAAAAGCCACGTGTGCCTCCAGCTTGTCACAGAGAGGTCCCTGCCCAAAATTTCTCTTCTCTCTGCAAGCCCTCTGCCTCTCTGCCCCTGCTTTCCCCAGGTCTGATATTGACCTTCATTTCTCTCCTTCTACTTAGCTTCTTTGGGTCTGTGAGTTGTAGTATGATTATCCTGTACTTTATATGGCTAAAATCCACTCTTTTTTCCTTTACGTTTTTTTTATTATTATCATTTATTACAATTTATTCAATTTGTATCCTGGCTATGGCCCCCTCCCTTCTTTTCTCCCAATCCCACCCTCCTCCCTCTATGCCCCTCCCCTAGCCCACTGTTAGAGGAGGTCCTTCTATTTGACTCTAGCCTATCGGGTTTCATCAGGACTGGTTACACTGTCTTCCTCTGTGGCCTGGCAAGGATGCACTCTCTAGGGGTGGTGATCAGAGAGCCTGCCACTGAGTTCATGCCAGAGAAAGGTTCTGGTTCCCTTTACTAGAGAACCCACTTGGAGACTGAGTCTATGGGCTATATTTGAGCAGGGGTTTTAGGTCCTCTCCATATTGTCCATATTGTCCTTGGGTGGGGTGTCATTTTCTTCAGGGTCCCCAGGGCTCAGTTTTTTTTTTTTTTGGCTCTGTTGGTCTCCTTTTGGAACTCCTGTACCCTCTAGGTTTTTCTATCTCCCCCTTCTTTCCTAAGATTCCCTGCACTCTGCCCAAAGTTTGGCTATGAGACTTAGCCTCTGCTTTGATACCTCCATCAATAGAGTTTTTTCAGAGGCCCTCTGTGTTAGGCTCCTGTCCTGTTCCCTGTCTTCTGCTTCCAATGTCTATAGCGTTTGTCTTTCTGAATGAGGATTGAACATCTTCCCTAGGGTCTTCCTTGTTGTTTAGCTTCTTTAGGAGTATAGATTTTAGTATGTTTATCCTATATTATATGGCTAATACCACTTATGAGTGAGTATATACCATATGTGTCTTTCTGCTTCTGGGATACCTCACTCAAGACGATCTTTTCTAGTTCCCACCAATTGCCTGCAATTTTCATGATTTCTTTGTTTTTAATAGCTGAGTAGTATTCCATTGTATAAATGTACCACAATTTCTGTATCCATTCCTCTGGGAGGGACATCTGAGTTGTTTCCAGATTCTGGCTATTACAAATAGAGCTTCTATGAACATGGTTGCACAAATGTCCTTGTTGTATACTTGAGCATCTTTTGGATATATGCCTAGAAGTGGCATAGCTGGATCTTGAGGTAGCACTATTCCCAATTTTCTCCAGATTAATTTCCAAAGTGGTTGTACAATTTACATTCCCACCAGCAGTGGAGGAGGGTTTCCCTTTCTCCACATCTTCTCCAGCATGTGTTGTCACTTGAGTTTTTGATCTTAGCCATTCTTATGGGTGTAAGGTGAAATCTCAGGGTTATTTTGATTTGCATTTCTCTGATGGCTCAGGATGTTGAACATTTAAAGTGTTTTTCTGCCGTTCGGTATTCCTCTATGGAGAATTCTCTGTTTAGCTCTGTATCCCATTTTTTAAATTGGATTACTTCTTAAGTTCTTTATATATTCTGGATAATAGTCTAAGACTCACTTATAAGTGAGTAGATACCATGTGTGTCTTTCTGGGTCTGGGTTACCTCACTGTGGATGATTTTTTTCTAGTTCCATCCATTTGCCTGCAAATGTTATGATTTCCTTGTTTTTAATAGCTGAGTACACTTCCATGGTGTTAAGTGTACCACAACTTGTTTATCCATTCTTTGGGTTGAGGGGCACCTATGAGGATGACACTAGCTGAGACTCTTAGTAACAGGGGTCATGGAGACTGAAGAGGCCACCCTCTAACTAGACACAACTCCTCGTGGAGGGAGGGGAACACCAACCCATCCCCAAAACTTCAACCCACAATTTGCTCTGCCTACAAGATGGGCAGGCACAGAAATAAAGCAGAGTTTGGGCGGAATGTCCAACCAATGATTGGCCCAACCTGAAACCCACCCCATGGGATACAGCCAACCCTTGACATGTTTAATGATACTCTGATATGCTTGCCCATGGGAGCCTAGCATAGCTGTCCTCTGAGTGGCTCCACCCAGCAGCTGATGGAAACAGATGCAGAGACCCACAACCAATTGTTGGGTGGAGCAGAGGAAGCCTTGAGGAAGAGTGGGGGTAAAAACAGAAGAACCCAGAGGTGACAGGAGACCACAAGAAGATCAACAGAGCCAAATAACCGGGGCCCAGGGGTACCTGTGGAACTGAAGCACCAAGCAAGGACCATGCATGGACTGGACCTAGGCCTCCTGCACAGATGTAGCCGATGAGCAGCTCGGTCCTCATATAGGTTCCCTAGTAAGGGGAATGGGGGCTGACTCTGACGTGAACTCTGTTGCCTGCTTTTTGATTACTTTCCACTGGCGAGGCTACCTTGCCAGGTCACAGGGGAAGAAGATGCTCTCTGTCCTGATGCAACTAGATATGATGGGATGGGTGGGTAGAGGGGCTCCCCTTCACTGAAGAGGAGGGGAGGAGAGGTAGAGGAAACAGGGAGGAAGGGTAGGACCAGGAGGAGAAGGGGAATCTATGACTGGGATGCAAAATGAATAAATAAAAATATTTAAAAAGCCATGTATGTTGGGATGCACTTTTAATCCTAGAGCTGGGGAGTTTTCTGGTACTCACTGGCCGGTTGTCTGGTCTAGCCTACTTGGTAAGTTCCAGGCTAGTAAGACACTATCAGCAAACAAGGTGGATGGTACCTGAGGAATGGCACTGAGGTTGTGCATATATGTGTGTACATGTGTGTATACATTATATATGTGTGTATACACGTGTTTCTGTACTGTGTCATATTTGTAACATACACAGTACAGAAACACATGTACACACGTTTACACATACATATACACCACACATACACACATACACACAGTACACAGATACACACAGTGCACACACATGTACACACACAGTACACAAACACACATATAAACACATACACAGCACACAAACACACACATGTACGCACACCTGTACACATGCATACACAGTACACACACATACACACACATACACACATAGCACACAAACACTCATACACAAGCACAGAAACATATACAGTATACACACACACACCTTAAGCCAAGCAATCCTTAAGCCAAGGCTAGAAGGTTAAGTTTGGCATCTGAGTAGTTTTTGACTCACTTGTGGGCAGCTATCAGGGGACAGAGCGTGTCTTGGTTTCATACCCACCCATATTACTTATCACAAGTTCAGGTCATTAAAAGAATGGCGTGTGTAGATACATTGATACCACAATGAGACAAACAGCGTATTACTAATACTCAGTAACAGCAGAGCAACTAGCCAACTCTCTGCTCTCCTTGTGTGCTGACCTGCAGGTGGGATTCTCATTCCTAGTCAAGTTCCCTACATCCAGCTTCTGCTGGGGGCCAAGGTCTTTTGAGTTGCTTCTCTTTGTGGAGACTTGGGAGGACCTCCATCTTGTCTCCTGCTCCCTGCTCACCTGTTTTATTCCTCTTCCCACCATCCCTTTCTGCTCTCACTGAATGCTGGAGTCATGTGACCTATGAGGGAAGGGCAGGAGGTGAGCTGTGGATTAGCTGAGGTCATCGGGAAGGAGAAGAGTAGGGAGTGACCTTGGGGAGACTGCAGCCGGTGGAGCAAGTCCCAGGCTGCTGGAGCAGGTGGTGGCCTCCGGCTCCACCCCTGTATTGGGATCAGAATGTAGAGTTCACCTGGTCCATTTGCCAGGCCACTTGGTGCCTGAGAACCGGGGCTGGGAATGAGCCAAGGTTCTATGGACAATGTTGATTCAAGTCTGAGGACATGGCTGGCCAGGTGCCCATTTGGTTCCAGGGCCTGGCTGGGATGGCTGGCAGTTTACATCTGAAGTCCTTGGTGGCTCTGTCAATGGGCTTGTATGCAGTGGGCAAGGCTGAAAGCACTGCAGAGGATGTGTGTGTGTGTGTGTGTGTGTGTGTGTGTGTGTGTGTGTGTGTACTGGTAGAGGAGGGATGTTCAGAATGATGGCAAAGGTGCTGGGCACCCAAGAGAGCCTTGGGGTTGTCTCTGAATTATCAGATGAACTTCACTGTAGAACTCATGGGCAGAGGGAAGATGGATGTCAGTGAGGACCACGTTCAGGTGAGCAGATCCACGGCAGCCTTGTGCTGACCCCTCTCCTCTGCTGGGACGACCCTCTGTCCTGGCCCCCAGGGTCTCCTGCTCTGAGCTGTAGGTAGTATGTGGCTCCTCTAGAAAGCTACTTGGATTTCTTTCTGAGTGGTATCAGACCTGGATTCCTTTCTCAAGACTTCTTGGCCTGATGCCCTGTGCTCTCATCCCTTGGGTCTGCTTTGGCACTTGGGGCTGGAGGGATGATCTAGCACCACCTCTACCCACTACAGCACCCAGCATGGGATCTCACTTCCTTAGGGCCTGCCAAGAGTGTGGAAGGGAGAAGACGAGGCCTGGATTGGAGGTGAAGCCAGCTTTCTTGCTCATTCTCTGCAGGATGGTGGTCCTGTCCATATCTCAGCTATCTGTGGTGGGACCCACCTTTCTTGTTTCCTCCTTTCTGGCTGGCAAGAACCTAGCTGAGAGGCGATAGTAATTGGTGTGGCAGTCTTGAGCCATGTGGATGGTCCAGTGGGCGGTGGGGTGGCTTTACCGTGGCCCTGCTCTGTGACATTGTCCCTTTGGGCCTTCTTGTGAAATTCCTAATCTTTCCCATTGTGTTTTGAAGCTTTTTTTTTTTTTTCATATAAAAATTGATTCGTGAGGCTCTGTGTGTGATGTGGATATTGGTTTCCTTTGTTTGTATAATGTTTTTGGGTGAATGTAAGTTCTCACAGTTTGGTAGTTGCAGCCAGCAATAGTTTCCCCGTGTAGGGAAAGCTTTTCCTGTTGCCTTGGAGAACGGTTTTATTTCTATGTCATTCCTTGAAAACGTTAGCTACAGAATTTTATCTTTAAAGCTTAGGTCTGTAATTCATGAGGAAGTTTTTGCTGTGTGGTAGGTATCCTGTGCTTGCCAGTGAGGTCTCGGTAGTGGGATCCAGCCCTGCCTGCCTTCTGCATATGGTTTTTGCATGTGGGCATAACTGAATGCTGTCCCTATCTGTAGTTTTCAAAACCCAAAGAATTTACCCCTTGACATGTGTAAGGAGGTAAGTGAGGCCTGGGGTGTGGCCAGAGCTGGGGCCAGACGGTCCTCTTCTGGGTCTGTCACACTCTGGACAGCTGCAGAACCACACTGTCTGACCACTTCATGCTCCTCCTGGATCTGCTCATCTGTCTGGAGTGGCCACCGAATTGTTCTTCAATTGTCCTTGTTACCCAGAGCACCGCCGTCCTTAATGGTTTTCTCTCTCATGCCAGTTGGAGGCTCCACCTTCAAGATTCCGCAAAAACTAACTTTGTAGATTGGCCAGAGGAGAATTGACATTCTTCTGTTTCCTGGTTCATGGATGAGGATAGTCACTCTGTCACGTTGCTCAATAATGCTTCTTAGGAAGTTTCAGAAACCTGTCCAGGGTCATCTGGCCTAGAGTCGATGTACTTCTAAATCTCATCTATGTTAAAATGTTATTGTAAGTGGTTTCTTTTAGAATGGTCATTTTGTAGAAGCTTATGTAGAAAGAATTGATTTTGTTGTATTGATTTTGTCTTCTGCAGTCTTGCTTAACTTTCTTATTAATTCCTGCACTTTATCTATAGATAATTTGATCTTATCATCTATGAATAGACAGTTTATCGTTTGTCTTCCTTTTTAATCCCTTTCCCCCTATTTGTAGGCAGCATCTAGCACACAGTGGTTAGGTCTGATGGAGACAGAGTCATTGCATTTCTCTTCCCACCAAGGGCACCTTTTGTGTGACTCCCTTCCTTCCTTCTTCCTTTCCTTTCCCCTTCTTCCCTTTCTTTCATCCTTTCCTCCTCTCCTTCCTTTGTTCTTTCTCTCCTCCCTTCATTTCCCTTTCTTCATCCATTCTTTCCTTCTCTCCTCCTTTCTTCCCTTCTCCTGTTTTCCCTTTCTTCTATTCTCCCATTCTTTCTCTCTCCCTTCTTTCCTTCCTTCCTTTCTCTCTTCCTCGCTTCTTCCCTTCTTCTTTTTCTTCCTCCTTTCATTTCTATTTCTTTGAGATGCTAAGAATGGAGCCTAGCATCTTGCAAGTACCCCACCACAACACTGTATCCCCAGACTTTTTGAAATTCCCTTGGTAAACTCTTCGGAATCCACCCCTCCTCTTTTCTCAGGCTACACTGCTTGGTGTCTCTGCTGGGCTTTATTCCTGACTGCTTCTGTAGTATTTTATGAGCTCTGTGTGGCTTGTCTTTGGCAGCCTATTACACTATGATAGCCTCTGGCTCCAATGGTGTTTCTCTACCTTTTCTTCTTGAGTCCTTATGAGGTCCCATTGGGAGCCCAATGGTAGTGAGTGCTCAGTCTATCTAGTATTGCTTTTCTTTCTTTTCACCCTGAAAGTCATCCTGGTACCTGGCTCAGGATTCTAGTCATGGCTGTTTTATTTTGGTACACTGACGTCTGTTCATGGGGTCCAGGATCCTGTGCTGCTGCTGAGGATTTCTGAGGTCATTGGCTGTCCTGACTGGTGCCATTGGCTTGCTGTCATGGGATTGGTGATGTCCCTATTTGTCCCAATTCAGATTTAACCAATTCTTCAACTCTGTAGGCTGAGTTTTACAAAAGAGGGAATACTCTCAGTTGGTCTCTTTGATATGTCTTCAGCCCATGTCCTTTCTTTCCTCTTTTGAAGAGGGCCAGCATCTGAAACCCTGTCATCTATGCCTGTGCTAATGCTCATTTTGCTTCTCCATCCTCCCCTTCCACCTCTCCACCCACTCACTCACAGTAGCCACCTCCAATTTACTGACAATCATCTACTGACTTGTAATTTTGGTTTCTGGGTTTCAGGTCTAGATATTCCACTTAAACATGTTTCTAACTGGTAAGGTTCTGTGGTGGTTCGAATGAAAATGGCCCCTAGAGGTCCACAGAGAGCGGCACTACTAGGAGGTGTGGCCTTGTTGGAGTAGGTGTGTTATTGGGGGTGGGTTTTGAGGTTCTTCTGTCTTCACTTTTCCCACTGCCTGATCAGGATGTGGAACTTTAAGCTACTTCTTCAGCACCATGTCTGCCTGCAGGTTGCCAAGCTTCCTGCTGTGATAACAATGGACTAAACCTCTGAACTGTAAGCCAGCCCCAGTTAAATATTTCCTTATAAGAGTTGCTGTGGTCATGCTGTCTCTTCACAGCAATAGAAACCCTAACTAAGAAAGGCTCTTTTTTTTTTAACTGCTTCTTATATACTGCTATATGCATTTTCAAGTTGGACCTTAAAATGTTTTTTTGCTTCTTGTCCATTTTGTATTGATATAACCAAGTACCCAAGGTAGAAGATTTTCAAGTTGGAAATTAATTTTTTTTATTTGTTGTCCATTTTGTGTTGCTATATCCAAATGTTCAAGGTAGAGCAGTTTACAAAGGGAAGAAGTTTATTTTCCTGTTGAGGTCCAGGGGCACTGTGCTGGCCTTAGGGTTGGGAAAGTACATATGGGGATGATAAGCTGTCCATGAAGAAGAGCTAAGGGGCAGAATCACCTCTCCCCCATTATAATCCATTCTTGAGAGAGCTAACTCAACCGCAACACCACCATATTGGGAATGAAGCCCCTGGAGCTTGCATCCTTGGGACATATCCAAACCACAGCCTGCCGGCATCTCAAAACCCATTCTAGCTGCTGAAGCCTGGGGTCTGCTTTTTGCTTCTGTTTCTGTTGACTTTTTCTCAGGAGGCATCTTCTTCCCTTGGGTCTGGTCCACTGTTTTTTTTTTTTTTTTCTTTGCCAATAATTAGCTTATAGTTTGACAGTTTTATATATGTATGTAACGTATCTTGATCATGCTCACCCCATTATTATCTCTTGCTAGCTTTCTGCTCCCTTTGAACATTGAGGAGGAAGCGGGAGGCATGCTGATTTGTCTGTCTGGGCCATATGCATCCTTCTCCTGGGGAACGGCAGCAGCTCTGCCTCATACCTGGGTCTTGGCAGACCAGGACACTACAGCAGCTTTGAGTCTCCACCTGCATAGACTCCTGGTTCTCATGTAGATCCGCTTCACCTCACACAATATTCTCTCTCTCTCCTTCCCTTTCCCCAGTGTTGTGGTTTGGATACGAAGGTACATGTGTCAAAGGCTCCATCTCCAGCTGGTAGATTTGATACTTAAAGGTGATGTTACCATGAGGACCTTTTCTCATGAGTGGCTTGATTAATGCATGGCTTTTCCATTTGATGGCATTATTGGGAGATGAAGCTCATGACTTAGAAAGACATACTTTTCTCTCAGCTACTTTATACATCTCCACTTTCTGGCCACCATGAAGCTTTGTTCTACCATGTTGCTCAGCCATTTTGTAATTCACCATGGCCCGAAACACAGAGCCTAGGGACATTGAATGCTCTGAAATCATCAGCCAGAGTAAGTCCTTTCACAGTAACAAATCTGACTGATGCCCCCTCCGCTTGAGGGAAGGGGGCATCTGAATGGGGGAGTTTGGCCAATGGCTATCTTTGAGAAGGGAAGATCATGACAGTGGCTTCCCAAAAGATGCCCTCCCCTCTGGTGCCTTGTGTTGTTTCTGCCTCTTCAGTCTTCTCTAAGCTCAGGTGGACTCTGAGTAGTTCATCCACTGAGTGGTACTATATAGTCCTGGAGATTCCATCCCTTGAGAGGCTTATATCTCCACGTATTCTAAAGGACCCATGTTGAGATGACCCTTCACCATTTTTACTTTATCTTCTTCGTCCCCACTTGTTGAACCCTGGGTTATTCTGGGTTGGTCTCAGCCAACAAACCCCAGGAATGAGGGCCTTGGGGTCACTTGAGAATACTATTCAGCTACAAAGTGTGGAGAACTGGCTCTTTAGGTATGGTGGAAGGATGTCAGGAGGAGATCTGCCCATTGCCAAGAGGGAGGCAGTCCTCTGAGTCTATCTGAGAACACTGGCCCACTTGCTGGCCACCTGTCAGTCACCACTCAAGCATCAGGGAGCAGGAAAGGACAAAGTGGGTGTTACGATGAGCTTTTCCAACTTGTGACACAATATAGGGAACACCTGGGAAAAGGGTCCCAAAGAGGGATTTTCTCCATGGGTTGGTCCTTGGACATGTTTGTGGGGGATTGTCTTACTTGTAAACAGACATAGGAAGACCTAGTTCATTGTAGCTGGGGAAAGGTGCCACCCACAGTTAGTTTTAATTGTCGACCACAATCGAGATTTATCTGAGAGAGTCCCAGTGAGAGACACAGCCCATCGTGGGTAGCACCATTCCCTGGGCTTGGGTCTTGAACTGTGTAAGCATGGAGAAATGAGGCTGAGCACCAGCAGTCATGAGTGCATTAATTCTCCCCGCTCCTGGTGGTGGATGTGGTGATTCGACCAGTTGTCTCAAGCTCCCGCTACCGTGCATGTGGTAGGCTGTAAACTCGATTTGTGGGCTAAAATAAATCCTTATTCCCTAAGTCTCTTTTGGCCAGGGTATTTTTTATCATAGTAACAGGAATGAAACTACAACAGTGAGGCTTCCCTTGCTGATGTCCAGCAAGCCCTGGCTCCCCTCCTTCCCATTCACACTGCTCACTTGCTTGTTGCCCAGGCCCTAAGCTAGTCAGGCTTTTGAGGCTGCCTGAGCCTCACCTTCCTGCACCGGGATCTCTGGACACAGCTTAGTCATCTTGGCTGACCTTCCAGGCCCTGTGAACCCTGAAATCCTGCCCATTTCCTGTGTGGCTCAGTGTAGACTGGCCTGGTCCAGAGATGTACTGTAGAGCTCTATCCATCAGCTTCTGTGCAGCCTCTGAGGATAACTGGGCAGGTAGGGAGCAGTTGTTACACTGACAAGTTGCTCCCTGGGGCCACTCTGGGTTCCTCCTGGCATGGCTGACCCTGAAGGCCAGATTTCTGCCATCGAGGCCATTTCGTGAAAGAGCGAGCAGACACTGCTAGTTCCGGGCACTCCTCGAGCTTGGTCTGAGCTGTGACACCATGGAGGGGACTAGAGACATGGACCCGTGGGTCCATGTGGGTTTCTACTGTCTTGTTAGCAGAAAACAGCCCTTCCGACTACAAAGCAGCACGAACACCTCAGGGGCAGAACAAAGTGGGATCTGAAGGACAAGGGCCCTGTTCTGGGACCCCCTCCCTCGAGACTGCTAATTTTAACATAATATTCACATCCAACAAAGATGCCGACAGCTTGCGCAGCCTGACTGCAGAGGAGTGTTACAAAGGGAACAGCTTACCCGGCCGTCCTCCTTTCTGGATCACTGCTTTCCTCATCACCAGTGCTAACAGGCTGGTGCTGCCACGTCAGGCTCAATACATCACGGTTTAATCAGACGTGGCGGCTGCCAGGCAGCCCAGCCCAGTGACAGCTTGCAGCCGAAAAGGCTCTGATCCGACCAAAACAACTTAATGCTGCAAATGAGCCTCGGGCTGAGTCCACCTCAAACAGAAGACCTGATGACAGGTTCCACCCTCCGCGGACCCCTGATGGTATCTCTCCGTGTCCCGGAGACCACCATCTGGAGGTTAGATGCTGCTGCATGAGGCACAAAGAGCAGAATCTCTTTGTGTACGATGAGGAAGCCCGGATGGTGTGGTGGAGAAAGGAGGAGGGCATTGTTGTCTGTCAGAGTTCTTGTCTGGAGATGAAAGCACACATAAAGGGGGATGGGTCAGGACACCCTCCTGGCTTTGCTCCTGGTTCATCTTCTGTGGTCTAGCCCTTTGCCCAAAGCTAGATTCAGTGTCTGACATCTTACTTTTAGCACTGACCCCTTATCAGCAGTCCTAATAGACTCAGTGACTTCTGGTGGGCATGATCTGGAGACACTATTTAGCTTGACTCTTTGTGGGAAATTGCTCAACTGAGGACCCCCTGGCTGGGGCCTTACTTGAGTTTGGGAGAAGCAGCAGGCAGAAAGCTCTTGCCCTGTGAAATTTCTTTCTGGTGCTTCTGGGAACCCTGGAGGTTTCATTGTAAAGCCTGCTGGATTAGTGGGGGAGTGGTGAGATAAGGCAAAAATATCTTGATTATACCCACACAGTCCCTTTGACTCCTTGAATGCACCATACAGTCCCCTCTTTTTATAACCCACAGAGTCCAATCAGTGCTGCTCTATGTGACTGGGTATGGGGTCGCCCCCTGGAGCATAGTCCACCTTCCGGTGGACACCTCTTCCCAAAGAAAAGTGACCCGTAATAGTTATCAGCCCTTCATAGCTCTCAGAGAGGGGTGGGTCTCATAAGCCCTTCCCTCTCCATGCTGGAAATTTGGCTGGCTTCGTCCTGTGCAGATCACTACAGGTTCTGGGAGTTCCTGAGCGCAGCGGCTGTTGCCGGGTGCTGAGGACAACATCTCAAAGCCCTCCTCCCCCTCGTACTCCTCCTACAGCTACACTCCCTTTGCCTCCTTTTCCACAGTGCTCCCTGAACCTTGTAGGGGAGGGTTGATATAGATGTCTCATGTATGGCTAAGTGCTCACAGTCATTTCTTCTCAGCACTTCGAACAGTTATGAGTCTCTGTATTAGGCACTGCCCGATGGAAGGAGAAGTTTCTTTGATCAAGGCTGAGAGCTGCATAAATCTATGGGTACAAACACGAGTATTTAGAAGGCAGTTTCACACTATGGCCAATTAGCAGGACGTCAGTGGGGCAGTCTGTGCATTGCCCTCCACGCACTGTAGGTACAGTCCACTTGAGAGAGCCCCCGGCTCGCTTCTTTAGCTGTTGTAAAATCCCAGCGCAGACAGGCTTCCGGGCTGGGAGCGACTCCACAGATATAGAGTAGCCAGTGCATGCATCCTTTTGGGGAAGCTGCAAATTAAGAACTACTCCTGCCACCGGAAGAGGTGGCCAGGGTTCCTGTGGCCTTCGTCCTGGGACTCCCTTCTCCCCTGACTCACTTAGGTCACACACTCTCTAACCACTCAGCAATCTGCTCACATAGCTGCACACTCCCACCCGCATGTCCAGTTAGGTGTGGTTTCCTCCCGCTGAGGCTGGCGTCGGATTTTGTCTGGGGTTGCTGTGTTTTTCATTTCTGCGTGGGTGTTGGCAGAGTGGCCAGGCAGTGCCATCATACACAGGCCTAACGAGGGCCTCCGATCTTGTTTCCTGTGCTGTTCTGAAGGATTTCATTCGAAACTGAACTGGAAATATGGGGTCGTCCTGATAATTGCAGCATGTGTTTGAACAGACCCCCCTGGGACTTCAGGTTTGAATGGTTAAGAAACTCTTTCCACTTGGGAGAGAAAGGTAATCGCCTTGTGGGCAGAAGGTAAACGCCACCAGGCCACAGTGGACCCCGAGGTTGCAGGCTCTGGTCCCCCAGCTCACTGCTCTGCCAAACTTGAAGGTGCATTGCGGGTGCACTGAGAGTGTGGGCTTAGCTTGTCCCCCTTGTCTTAAGCTGACAAACTTCAGAGAACCACTGCACCAGATTTGAAAGCCCCGTTGTTCTCACAGTGTCCTCTCCGACATGGATGGTTGGGCTGAGGTGGTAGCTCTTACAGGCCAGGATAGCGGTGCTAGTCAAGTCCCGGCTTCCTAACCTCTTTCTATTCAGAAGGCAGTTTTACACTGTCACCAATTAGCGGGACAACAGTGAGCCAAGCTGTGCACTGCCCTGTAACACACACTGTGAAGGTACAGTCCACTTGAGAGGGCCCCCGACCTTCAGCTGCTTGTAAAATCCCAGCGCAGATGGGTCTCCGACATGGGAGCCTCCTCCAAAGATAGAGGCTTCTGAGCTGTTTCTTGGCTGTTCAAGGATGTAAATTCACACTAGGGCCTCAGTGGCTTGAGCCGTCCTCTCTAGGCCTTTTGAATCCAAAGCCTGGGATGATGCCAGCAGCCCCATGACAGGCCAGTGTAGATGGGTTGCTTGGTGCAGGAATGCCATTATAGCAGTCTTTAGGAAGCTGTGACTGAGGCTCATAGCCCCGATGGGTGGTGCCACTTCCCGGGACAACAGCTCCAGCTGGGTGCAGGGCCAGCTCTCAGCACAGCCCCTCGCTGGTCTAAGGTGTGGTTTCACCTTATGTTTGGGACACACTAATCCCTTTGGCTGGGACTAGGTGTCCATAGCATGCTGGCCTGGTGACCAGCTCCTGGCTGAAAAACGTGGAGGCAGAGTCCACAGTTTAGGTTCACATAAACACTTCACCTGTCGCTTCTGCCTGGAGTGCAGAATGCTCATTCTGGCTTGTCCAACCTGAGCAGTGCGAAGTACAGACTTAGTTGTTCTATCTGTGAACTCAGATCCCCAGGTGTCCCCAGAACATCCCCAAACAGTTCACACTGGGGAGGTTTGTAGGAAGCTTGCCTACAAATCTCCCCGTGTTACCCTACTTCCAATGTAAGAAAGTGTGAAGTGAGTCTTGAGGGGGAGACCACCCCAGGACATGGGAGGCTGGGTGGCATGTCTCTTCTGAGGCCCACAGTAGGGCCTGGGTGGAACAATCAATGAGTTGTGGAAAGCCTGCTTTGCTCTCAAGGCCTCTTGATTTAACCCCAGAGGTAAAAGATATCCATGGGTCTGTCCTCATTCTGATGGCTTAGAGCATGTCTGACTCCTGTTATCCTAAGTTGTGGGCACAACCAGGGCAGGGAGATGATGGAAACCTCGCTCTCTCCCAACATTCCAAGTCGCAATGTGTACACACTGGGCAGTGGGCATTGAAGAGGATGTGGGTGGACATATAAGATCCAGGGCCACATGCCTAGTTGTTGGAACCTGTCAGCCAGTGGTATGCTATGGACTCAGCTGCAGTGATGTCTTCCCCTGGTGGCTGACTGTTTAAGTAAGGTGCCCATAGCTAACGGAGGCTGGCCACTATGCAGGGTCATCTGGAACAGCTCTGGCTGTCACCTCCTAGGTGCTCTGTGGACTACAGTCCTCCTGTTAAGGCTTTGGGAGCCCTCTGCCTAGAGTTCACACTCCATTATTTCTGGAAAAACTGTTGGGCTCTGCCTGGGGCACCAGCCTTGAGGTGACCAGCTGAAGGGGTCTGGCTACAGCTCAGTGTCCCGGGGTGAGGAACAGACTCCCTTTGTCATGGGGCCTAATTAAGTGAGATTGCTTTTCCTGCTCCTACTTAAAGTTCCCACGTGAATGCAAAGATCAGCATTCTCCCAGGATGGCAGCAATGGTTTCTGTCACTTCTGCTCCAGGGTTTTAAATTAAGCTGGCTGGGATAAGGGCGTCTGCTCATTTATCCAGCCCGGGCTCTTCCTGGGACCCGACGCTCCTAATGAGCGCTGGAGCTGACTTAGCAATTTCTTCCTACCTGTGGCTTACAAATGACCTTATCATGCTGCCACTGGCTTGGCAGCACTCTGCCCACACACTCTGTCCTGCAGCCAGGACTCTGCGGGTGCTGGCTGCTGTTGAATCTCCCCCTCCCCAAAGACCTGTCACAGTCCTAGCCTCAATACCTGAGAATGTGATCTTACTACAAATAGGTACAGGTGTCACCAAGCTACGGATCTTGGGATGAGATCACTTTGGTTTAGGGGGCCTGAAATTCCAACACTTGTCTTTGTGTAGAGAGGAGTGAGGCACAGGAAGAGGCCACATGGAGATGGAACCAAACAGACAAAAGAGTGTTGTCCAAGAGCTCTCAAAAAGGGCATAGCTCTCCCCGCATCTCCATTCCAGTTTTCTGGCCTCAACACAGGGAGGATAAGCTTCTGCAATTCAATGCACTCAGCCGATGTCACCCTGTCACTTTGGTCCTAGGACTCGCAGCCAGACCTGTTCTTCTCTTGAGGGTACACATTGATTTACGATGGACACACCTGTGTAAACACTTTGGGGGGCTCCTCCTTCCAGCCTCTGCCTGTTGCCATGCTCACTGACTTTTCCGGCCACCTGGAGGAAAGGCAGGTTAGCTGGATGAACCCTGAGGAATGAATGGAAGGCGCTGCAGAGGTCTTCAGCCGATGCCAGGAAGCCAGGAGAGACTGGCCAGGCTGGGCATCACATATGTTCTTCTACACACGTGACGATTTGGCAAGTGTTAATCACATCCTCATTAGCTCAAATGGTCATATTTTTGGACATTTTAGATCATACCACTTAAAATATCAGGGCTTCTGATTTTTTTCCCTCAGGAAAAAAAAATGTGTTTCTGAGAAGCGGTGCTGGGACTCAGCAGGCTTTGAAAATGACTTTCAAGAGTTTGATCTTTCCAGAACTTCCTTATGGTTTAAGCCAGCAGGCATGGCGTTAAGGACACAATGAGCTCTTTGCAATTATAATTACAATATTCCTTGTTTCATTATTAGCTGGAAAACGAAAACCCAGAGAAATATAAATGACTAGATAGAAATCTGATGTGTTCACCTCTGGTCTTTCTGTTCTCTTTTTTTTTTTGCCTTTTTTAAAAAATTAATTTATTCATTTTCCATCTCCATCATAGCCCCTTCTTCATCTCCTCCCAGTTCCACCCTCCTTTCCTCTTTTCCACATCCCTTCCCCTAGTCCTCAGAAAGGGAGAACCCTCCTCTGCTACCATTTGATCCCAGACCATCAAGTCTCTTCAGGACTGCCTGCAACCTCTCCCTCTGTGGCCTGGCAAGGCTGCCTCGCCTTAATGTAAGTATTCACACATGCCTCCTCCTCCTCTTCCTGATGTCTCTGGTTCCCAGCTCAGGAGTGTCCCCATTGTCCTTATGTGGCCAGTGCTGACTGGCCCACCCTTGTGTGAATGCTGTTTGACCATCTATAACAGGTGGCAGCCTGTTTCAAGGTCTGCAAAGACACTGGACATGGCTCTAACTTGACATGATTTACCATGACACGATATTAACATGCCAGCTTAGCCCCCTTTCCACTGGATAGTAGATGATTCTGTTTTTCTCAGCTGCACAAGAGTTAGAACGGTTTCTCTCAACCTTCCTAAATGCTGCCGCCCTTTAATACAGTTCTTCATGTTATGGTAACGACCCCCCCCCCAACCATAGAATTATTTTTATTACTATTTCATAACTGTAATTTTGCTACTGTTATGAATCATAATGTAAATATCTGTGTTTTCTGATGGTCTAAGGTGACCCCTATGAAAGGGTCATTTGACCACGCCCCCAAATAGGTGGCTACCCATAGGTTGAGAACCACTGAGTTAGAGTGTCAGTTTCTTCGAACTCAGCAGTAAGGTCTTCTGTGGGTGGGGCCTTGGCTGTCACAGGGTCTACAGACCCTGTTAAAATGTAGGTTATGATGGAGCAGGGCTGGTGAGGAGTAGGGAGACTACATTTTCCATGTGACCCTGCTGCTGTTGGCCCATCAACTCCGCCTTGCCCAGAAAGCTCTAGGGCAGTGGTTTCCAACCTTTCTAATGCTGCAAACCTTTAATACAGTTCCTCATGTTGCGGTGACCCCCAGCCGTAACATTATTTTCACTGCTACTCCATAACTGTGATTTTGCTACTGTTATGATTTGTAATGTGAATATCTGATATGCAACCACTGTGAAAGGGCCGCTTGACTCCCAAAGGGACCATGGCCCACAGATGAGAACCACTGCTCTCGGGTGTCTGTGTAGAAGCATAGTTCCCACGCTGTAGTCTTATAGATGCTGCTGTGTCTGCCCAGCCCTTCTCCAAACAGGCCATGTGACAATCACCAGATTATCCTTACCCCTAGTCCCGCTGGGAGAGTTTCCCTCACTCTGCCTCTCTTGGCAGTTTGATTGGGGTTTCAGCCTCACAGCTAGGCTGAGTCCTTATTTTCTGATGCTTGTTTCATTTGCTACCCACCCTTCTCTGCGACTTGCTTGTTTGCTCATGGGGCCAGGTGTTGTTTTTGTTTTTTTTTTTAATTTTTTTTAAGAATCCAATACTTTTAGGGCTACTATGTCTTTTTATGTTGTATGCGTTGAAATTTTTTTTTTTTTTTTTTTTTTTTTTTTTTTTTTTACCATCAATGGCTTGTCTTTTAAAGTTGGTGTGGCCATCTTAATTTGAGAAATATTCAAATATGGGTGTTACAGGTATGGCGTCTCTGTTGATTTATTTGTAGTCTCTTCTTGAACTCTTTAATAGGGTTGCTTTGTGTTTGGGGGGCAGGTTGCGATGCACCTTTTAACCATACTCTCTGAGGAGCCAAGTGCCTCAGCCCTGGCTTCCACACCTCCGTAGGGCTGCTAAGTCAACTCCTCTCTCTGCCTTGGGCTGTGCTGAACCTGGCTCCCTGGCTTTCATGGCCTCATCTAGGGCTGTCATTTCCATTAATTTGTCCAATAATTCTTCACAGACCTATCCAGCTCTGTTATCATCATCATCATCATCATCATCATCATCACCACCATCATTACTATTGTTGTTATTATTATTCACTCTGTCCTTCTCTGTGCTTTCTGTTGAGCTAGACTAGGCTTATGATTCTTTTCCTTGGCCTCCTCCAAACTCCAGAGAGGCTGCCTGGAATAGTCCTTTTTAGTTACCATGGCTACCAGTTCTGGATTGCCCACACGCTCTCATTTCTATTCCTTTGTTATTTATTATCTCTTTTTTTTTTCTGCTGAGATGTTTTCCTTCACTTAACCATGAACATTTTGTTTTAATTCTTTGCTTATATTCCACATTAGTTTTTGAACATATTTGTATTAGTTGCTTTGACGTCATTTGCTATGTCTGATGTTTTAGTCTAGTTGGTGTCAGCTTATATCAACTTTGCTTTCTTTTGATAATGCTCAAAACTCCTTGTTTCTTTGCAAACCTGCCTTCTTGATTAAGAACCAGACTTCACAGGTAGGATGCTGCAGTATCTCTGGAGTTCTTTTTGCCCTTCTGAAGACTTTCTTTACCGCATTGTTTTCCTTGCAGGATCCATGCATTTATGTCTCCTTTGTTTTTGTGGCTTCTTGTAGATGCTATTTCCCCATCTTGGCCTCTTAAGTTTCATTTTCAGATCAACCAAGGCTGGAGGCAGAGGTGGGCACTGCTTAGGATCTGTGGCTTCTTTACTTCTAGAAATTTCCTCATAGCCCCTGTTGTGGCTTGGACACTCCACAGATGACAGCTTCCTCTGGCTTAGTGCTGGATCTGGGGCATGTATTCAGTCACAATCAACAGAGATTCACAGGGCTGGCCACACAGGGCTTCTCAGAGAGGGTGTCTCTGGCCTCACCAGCCTCCTGCCAGCTCCTTGGCATCTCCAGTGTGTTTGAGTGTGTGTGTTTGTGTGTGTGTGTGTGGGGGGTATAGCTGTAGCCACGGGCAGGGCAGCAGCATGCTGCTTGTTTCTCTTGGGGCTCTTGCTACTAAAACTCCCTCTTGTATCCCGGCTGCTTCCCTCCTTGGGATCTAGAGTCAGCAAGGATTTTCCTCCATTTCCTGCAGACAGAGCCAGGAGTAGAGATGTCTGGGAAACCACAGGCCAGACTTATGCTTCGTAGCCAGGAGTGGTGGAGGTTGATCCTCCCAGAACCTCTGTGCGTGCTGGATGCTTTCCTGAGTCTTCAGTGTTGTCTCTTACGGTTGCCATCTGTGGGCAGAGCCCTGCAGCCAGGCTGCCTCCCGACATCATTTCATACTGTCTCAGTCTTCACGTCGTCCTATGTGAATTGTGGTGTGGGGTATGTTCTACATCAGGGACTTCTTTCTAAATAGTCTTCATTCTTTCACTGTGTAGAAATTTTTTGGGTTCTGGTTCATTCATGACTGGAGCCACTTCTAGGGTAGAAGTGCTGGCACCGGATATACTCTTCCTAGTGTGTGGCATGGGCAGCAGGGACAGTGTGGATTTCCCCTGTGTGTCCCACGGAACGCTGTCGACTTCTGAGAACTGGCTTCTCCAATGAGGCGGGCAGTGCCGTCCTGCAGTGCATTGCGTCAGTAGGGAGAAGACGGTTTGCCCCGAGTTTTATTTAAGTCATTCTTGAGTTGAGCCTTATAAGCACATTTCCCATCACATTATCTAAGACGATTGCCGAGGAGCCCGACTCTAGGATCACTTTTATCCTGCAGTGGCAGCCACTTAACACCAGGAGCCCTGGGCTTTTAGTTGAATAAAGGCCAAACAATCAGAAGTCTGGACAGACAGCTCATTTATCAAGCTGAGACAAACAGGCTGAGCTCACGTCTCGTCTCTGGCGCTTGGAGTGGGGCGGGCGCGGTGGAAAGGTTAGGGATGCGAAGAGCCAGATTCGTCTCAGCGGCGTGTGAAGATGCCTCAGAGCAGATGCTTCCATTTCCGCTCAGCGCAGTGGGCGGGGGCTTGTGGTTTTCAGTGCTAATTACTCCATTTAGGAGTCATGCCTGGGAGACACTGTCTTGCAAGGGTCAAGGCTGCCCTTTGCAGGAAATCTCTGACTGTCTGTAAGAGCACAGAAAATGTCCCTGATGAGGCAAGGACGGTAAATTAACAGATAGCAGATCCCTTTCCAATAAACTCCAGTGAGTCCGTGCATTTTAATTAGCCCTCCTCCGCGGTAAGGCTGGGGGAGGGAAGGCGATGTGTGGCGCCCCCTGGCTGTACCTGAAATAATGCCAGCGACACTGCTCTTGGCTGTAACCCTCTTCACACCAGGGCTGGACAGGTCAGCATGATAGCAAGGGTGCGGATAGCATACAGGCAGGAGCATTCCCCAGGAGCATGTACGTCCACGAGGGAAGCCTGGCATCATCGTCAAGGGGCCCAGCTTAGTTCTAGAGTCACCACAGCTACATGCAATGAACTGCTTTGTCCAGGAATGTGGGAAGCTCGGACTCCATGGATGAGGGGACGCATTGGTACCCTCACATCTACAGAGGGGATTGGTTGCTGCTCCTGAGAATGAGCCCCAACTCTGCAGACACTGCTGTGTGGCTGACGTCTCTACACTTCTAGGTCGGGTGTAAACTTGGGGGACACAGCTTGTTTCTGTTTGTACAGAGTTTGGTGTCTCTGTAGGTCTATAGAGGACTGATAAGGTGTGTGTCCCCAGTGCGCCCTACCTCTGAAGCGCCAGTTGTTTGATATATGAGTGGCCACCCCTCCTACAAGAATCACTGACTCTCCCCTTGACCCAGCAATTAAGAAAAGGTCTATCCCTGACAGATTTCCCACCCAGGTTTACTTGGGGCTTTGTCTCAGTGACTGCTGCTTATATGGCAAATCTGGTAGCCCTCACCCAGAAACAAGATCCAGTGCGGAAGAACACCCGGACACCACTACATAGCAGAGCACCCCCTCCCCCAGCTGGCAGTGCTATGAGGAGTGGCTGAGGCCCAGGGAGAGGTACTGTAGGCTCCAGCACCCACCTCTTGCTGCTGGGATGGCAATCAAAACCTTTCCATTTCTCTGTTTAAAAAGAAAACCTAGATTAATTAGGAGTTTCACTGGCTAGTGAATAAATGTCAAACAGCTGTTAGAAGCATGTGGAAGACAAACTGCTCTTGTGTGGAAAATAAATTTATTTCTCATTATCAGGCTTTAAAAATAGCCCAAGAAGATGAACCTAATGTGTGAGGTGTGTCTCCGAGGCTTTCTAGGAAGCCTAGCCAGCTGCACCCCTGACTGAAGGGACCATGCCCTGCCCTTCCTGATGGCAGGGTCCCCTTCCGATCCTCCAGTGTAGACTTTTCTCTGTGGGTACCAGGAATGGACATTCTCCAGGCAGGGTGTTCAAATGAGCAGGGGCATCTAGATAACTCAGTTATCTAGGGTTCTGCTGTGTGTGAGCCTTGGCACAGCCCTTCATCCTGCTGGAGAGGTTGTGAGACCCCAGCAGGAAGTGATGGCGAGGTCTGTGTGAAGACAGACTCAAGCTGTGAGAATGTGAAGGGGAGGAGGCCAGAGCCCATGTGTCCTGGACCTGAGTACAGTGGGCATCTCTGCTTAGCTGATTTTGGGAGACAGTTGCCCCTCTGTGATCCAGGCACTGGCCACCATGGAGGAGGCGCAGCCTCTCCTGAACACCTGGAATGATATTGAGTTCCGGCGTTCCTTGGAAGTATGGGGATGTAGCTTCATAGACCAGGGCAGTGGTTGGAGGAGGCTGCAAGAAGCCGGGTCCCTTGTGGATGGACACCTCCGGGCGCACATGGAACAAGGAGGCACCCTGACCTCAGCATCCATTGGCTGACCATTGAAGGTGTTTAGGGACAGGGAGACCCATGGAGGATGCAGCGCAGTGAGGAACATAATGCCTAGTTCCAACCTTCCTTGTGGAGTTTGGGGCAATTCTATGTGATCACATTTCCACCTGGGGTTTCAGACCCTGTTTAGTGGGTACAACTGTCTTCTCATGAGTGAGTAGTTCTTTGGGATTGAGACATCTTTCCTACAACTCCATGGAGCCCTCTGAGGAGACCATGGGCAATTCTTGGGCTGCTGCTGCTGGCCCCTTGCCACTTGGATCCACAGCTCGTCCCTACCATGTCTCAGACAGCAACTCACTGTGGTCCCTACTTATCCCCAGCTTCTGCCCACTCCTTGTTTGCACAGACAACCCCACAGCTAGGACCCAGAGGGCTGGCCTCACTCTTGTTACAGAGGCTCTTTCCCTAGTGAGATGTAAACTTTATGCCTGCTGATGTCTTATTGGTCTCTGATGAAAAGCCAAGTATAAGCCATCCCAAGGAGTGGCTGAGGTTATCGGGTTTACTCACAGACCACAGGTGAGGGGTTGCTTATAGAAATGTGGGTGACCCCAAAGCATGGCACCAGTGGGAAGTCTGACCTCAATGTATAGATGAAAGACAGATGGAGTCCCCTCCTTCAGTTAACCTTCTGCACTTGTGGTGGCTTTAATAAGAATGGCTCCAATATTTGAATGCTTAGTCACCAGGGAGTGGAACTGTTTGAAAGGATCACAAGGGTTAAGAGGTGTGGCCTTGCTGGGAGGAAGTGTGTCACTGGGGGTGGGATTTGAGGTTTCAAAAGTTCATAAAAAGCCCAGGAACTTTCTGTGCCTATCGATGAAGATGTAGAAATCTCAGGTACTTCTCCAGCACCAAGTCTGCCTGTCTGCTGCTGTGATGATAATAGACTAACCTTTGAAACTGTAAATGGCAATAGTCAGTAGGCCCAATATTGAGGGTCTTGTAAGCCATCACACTGGTCTAATGAAGATGGTGGCTGTTAACGCTTGGAGGATAGCACTGTATAGTACCCTCAAAGCCTCTGTGGCTGTTCCAGGAGAGTTATGGCTGCCAGGCCCATATTCCTTGTGCTTTCCCTCACCATGCTTTTGTCTAGCAGAGTGCATTCATGGTGCCACAGATTACCTGTATAAGCTGATGACATGACTACTCCAAGGTATGGTTTAAGGGAAGTTTGTTTTGTATTGCAGATGGGGGAGGGAATAGCCAGAGGCATCTGGAGGAGTCCAGAGTAGAGAGAGAAAGTAGTAGACTGAACATAGCTAGTAGATTGGGCTTGGTTATGAGAGGCGAGAGTGAGATGGGAGAGTGAGAAGGGGAGAGAAAGAGAGGACCAAGAAGAACTATGGGCAAGAGATATGGGCAAAAGAGCGAGCATAGCTGAAACATCAGGGTCGCAAGGACAACGAGAAGCTGCAGCGAGAAGTGCCTGTGAGTTGGAGGAGTTAGGGGTAGGGTGAGAAGAGCTCGAATGCCCGCATGGACTCCGAAATGTGTAACAGGTACTTGTGACATCGAGGAAGCCTGGCGGTCAGAATATGTTAATGCCACAGATGGTCATTTGTACAGACGGAGAACTGCCTTTACAGGTTCCTGAGAAATGCTGTGGGTGGCAACCATGGCGGGGTGGGGTGGGGGGTCTACCCAGGTATTCCCTTTAGTGCACAACAAAGCAGCCTTGCCTCCCTGATATGACCACTCTGCTCCCAGTCACACTGTCCCAGGGTTGTGCCTACTCCCTTGCTACCTAAGGTCAGAGCCTCTGAAACGATAACGTTTGGATTTGTTAAGCTAAATGAGATGTGCAGTTAATCCCACGTTGCTCCTTGTGAGCACCTAACTGAAAACCCACCGAGGTCATTTTACCCTCACTATGGTCTCTGCATTTGTCATCTCCCCAGCGGGCTCCCAACGGAGCATGCACTCATAGGTGTTTGCAGGGCAGAAAGGCTTTTTCTTCTTTGACCAATTCATCATTAAACCCTTGGCTCAGTGTCTCTGAGAGGAGCCTGTCAGCTTGTTCATTTCCCAGCCAGTGGCTCGTGGGCAGTGCGGACACATGCCGAGCCTCACATAGACCCTTTTCTCCAAAGAGTAAGGATCCCATCCCATCACTGCCCGAGGACAGCGGGATATTGTTGTTCCTTCTTCACAGGGTGAGCCATGCAGGCCACTGTGCTGTCTCGGCGCAGGACAATAGGGTCTCCGGGCCCCTGACGACAAGGATGAGGAAGCAGCGGGAGGCTCACAGAGCAGGGATTTGGAACAGGGCAGTGAGGAGGTATAAGTGCTGCGAGGCCCCGTGGGGCTGGGAAGGGCTCCCTTCAACTGCTCCTGTGGGTAAGACGTGGCCTGGCAAGGCCATTACTTACCCAGAGGTGTACCATGGCCACTCAGGAAGCCACTGAGGCCTCCAAGACTTGGTTGTTGCTGCCTCTGGAAAGGATGTGAAGTTTGCTCCAAACCTGATGCTGGTGACAGACCAGGGGAGTTTGCTCGGAGGCACAGGTGAGCCCCAAGGGGCCACAGGCTGCTTCAGCAATACTTCCCTGCAGATCTACCCAGGATGCGGCGCCACTCCCAACGCAGTGACCTTCTATCACCAGATGCTTGCACCATGCAGCTTCTTGCTCAGAATGCTTGAACACACAAGGCCAGGGGTGAACTGATGGAGTCTGGTAAATAATCAATAGGAAATTTTGAGTGAGGGCACAGAATGGCGGCTCAGCAAAGGATTTGGGCTCATCCAGCCTTTGATTAAAGACTGAAATAATGGTTTACAGATCACACCTGTCTGAAAAAATTTGAATGAGAGAGGTGAGCACATAAAAGCCCCAAGCCTACTAGAAGAAAGAGGCGCTCATTTGTGTGAAAAGGGCCTCCCAGACAAGACCTTGTTCAGGGCCCCACAAGGAAACAGTGAAGGCATTCAAATGCATTAGACACAATGGATGCCAGCGGGAAGTCTGCACAGACAGCAGCATCGACCAAGAGGAAGGGCTCAGAGATAGAATGACTGCCCAGCACCCGAGCAAGCTGGGGTGCATATACAAATTTCACAACAGACAGAAAAGAAAAAGAAACAGAGGAGGGGAATGTTTACAGAACGTACAAGAAATTAACCTCTGAAGTTTATGAAGCAATCCTACTTTATAAGACAATGACCTCACAAGAGCAAGGGTAACTTGGCTTGTAAGGCAAATCACACGGAAACACAAATGGTGGAAAACAGGGAGACAGGCATTCAGAAGAAATGGAAGTCAAGAGGAGGTTTGTTTGCCTGCCGTATTGTCAGAAATGTTAAACATTTGGAAAAGCTCGTTTTAGTGGGTGTTGTTGGCAAGGGCTAGCATTGGAGCAGGGATGGGGGTGATCTTGACAGGACAGGAGCCCAGGGACAGAGCAGCTGCAAATGGTGAAGGAGTTTATAGTCAGTATAATACCACTTTAACATAGACTACACACAGACCACATGTTTTTAGTAAAAAAAAAATCCAGAAAACCTTGAGAATATATCTGTTGAAGTTAAGATCAGGTTTCTGAATGCGTATGTGTGTGAAATAGTAGCTGGTGTCTTGTGTAGATTCCCGAGTCTGTCTTTGTAAATCCGAATATATCAACAGATCATCTTGCAAAGATACTGCTGTGCCTGTGTGTCCACGAGTTCACCAGGAGAGGGCACTGTTCAGTTTGTAATTTACCCAAGTGAAGTTCACAGCTTCAATCCAGGCCCACCACTCGCAGCATCTGGAGACGCAGGAATACAAATGAGACTCATTTGTACAAACTATCGGGCGAAGCTGCAATGTCCTGTGCAGTGTGGTGACATTTGCATAACATTTAAAAAAACATGCAAATATAGCAAGTTTTCAGGCACAGACATGGAATGAAATCTGTGTGTGTGTGCGTGCGTGTGCTTTTAAATTTACTGGGTCCCCTGATCCCTGCCTTGGCCCTTAGTGGCAGCTAGTGTAAAAAAAATGAGTTTAGTGAGCAAACTGTACAGTTCATAGATTTGCCACTAAAGCTGAAGAACAGTAGGAAAACTGACAGGACCCACGGTGGCATCTGCCCAAAGTGTCTTTCCAGAAGGCCCCCATGGCTGCCTGCTTCTGCAAAATTCTAGCCTCCAGGCCTGGCTCTTGCAGCTCTCTGCCACTTCCTGTGATTTCTGGAGGTGCAGAGCCTCCTCATAGTGTATAGTTAGTGTCCCGGATGGGGCTTGGATGGGTAAGGGTCTCAGATGCTCATAGGCTGAGTCTTAGGATTCAAGTGAGGGTGGGGTGGCTTGTCTTCTTTGGTTTTGGGAAAGAGCCACCTTGGAGATACCTTTTCATGGTGTGGTATTTGAGTTCTGTGCCTCGTGGAGACCGTGATGGGATCCTCTCAAAGCTCTCATTCTGCAGCCTTGCACCAGCAGTGGGAGCGGGGACCCTCTGGACCCGGAGGATCAAGAACGTGTAATTGCCGTGGCGGTAGTCTTGGCAGCTGTCTCAGCCCTTGACTCAAACTCCCAGTTCGAGCCACTGGCTTGCCCATATCCATGGGCAGGAACCTGGTGATCGTGGCAATGTATGCAATCCTATAACGCTCCCACAGTCCACTGCTTCTGTGTGATGAATTTGTTAAATTCATTAGGCTATCAAAGTCATGCTGCCTCCCTGCTAAGCCTTACCACAATTTCTTTTTTTTTTTTTTTTTTGGTGCGTGCATGCGTGCGTGCGTGCGTGCGTGCGTGCGTGCGTGTGTGTGTGTGTGTGTGTGCATGTGTGTTTAGGGGGAACCAGAAGGCAGTCATGTATACAGGGAATCATGTAGTCCAGGTTGGCCTCCAACTTGCCACGTCTCCAAGGATGACTTTGAACTCCCAATCCTTTGGCATCCACATCTGGAATGCTGCGATTAGGGGCATGTGCCACACCACTAGGATCTGCTGTGAACTTCTTGAAGTCTAGAGTGTGGGTGGGTGGAGACCAAGGCTGCACGTAAGTGTTGTTTGCTGCATTGCCTGCTCCCCACCTGTGGCCCTGGGCCTGTCCACCCCTCGCTTATGGGATTCCTAAACCTGCCCACCCCTCGCCTGTGGGATTGCTACCCCTGTTCCATCACCCACCCTGTTCCATCTGCCCATCTCTCACCTGTGGGGCTTCTGTTTCTTCCCACCCCACACTGTGGGGAACTAGTTCCCAAGCTTTCATCTGTCAGGGCTTCAGACCCCATTTTCTGAATTAGGGAGACAGGTCGGCCAGGTAGAAGAGGGATACATCTCTTATCTGAAAACTGGTGGGCGTCCTTACATGCTTTCAATGTTCTCTTCTGCATTTTGAAGATGCTCTGAGTTGTCAGGTCCATGTGGGTTGTGAATCCAAGCTTGGCTTCTGCTCTTTCCTGTCTCATGTGATCAGATACATAGCTAGGGCCAACTGAGGGACTCCAGGGGTGTGTGGCACCTCTTAGGTCTGCACTGAGAGTCGTGACACAGGCCCCAGAGACACTTCAGCACTTACGGATTTGGCCTCACAAACACCCAGCACCCTGGGCTGAGTTTCAAGTGCTATGGGATAAACAGAGAAGGACTCTTTGGATTGGGTTGGGCTCAACCTCTGAGGCTTCTCTGAGACAGGAGCCTCCAAGCCATTCTTGAGGCAGTAGCAGCAACAGCTTCTCTGGCTGTGGGCCTTTGGGCAGCTGTCTGTTTAGATGAGAGTGCAGCTGGGTGGGGCCTGGCTGGGTGAGGAGCACTCATGCCTCACAGTGCTGTGACAGCTCTGACGAATTTGGAGAAGTTGGTACCCTGCTCCCCCCACAGGCAACCTTTCCTTCCTGCTGTGGTCATCCCCAGGGTTGGGACAGGAGTGACACCCTCATGTTGTCCCTACTTGTGGTTTTCACACAGTGAAGGGATGGTCCCGTGAACACTGTTGTTGAAGGTGTGGGTTTATTCCCCACGTCAGAGGGAGGAAGCCTCGTGTGTACCCACCTGGCCCATCCCTCTTGAGATAAACGTCTGCAGTGTTTTTCTAAGCGGGACCTTCCAGCAGCCGGCAGAGCGAGGCCACACCAGGGTCATTATCACTGCATCCCACCCAGGCACCCCTCACACGCACACCTCGGTGCTATTGATTTCTTTTCCATCGCTTTCACATTTGTGGGCATCGCCCGTTACTCGGGTGTGATTCATAGCGCTGCAGAGAGGGCCCTCTGTTCCTTCCCAGGCTAGCACAGCAACCTCGTCTACAGTGGGCAGCACTGCAGGTCCCAGCAATAACCAGGAGAATCTTGTGCCGCTTTCCCCTTTCCTCCCGACATGTTTTAAAAGTCTGTCACTACCTTGTCTTTTCTGCCAGGCACGTGGGTTCAAAACCTGGCAAATCCTGGTCTTCTAGGCCTTCGGCGGTAGGTGACTGTAAGGTCATGTCTGCCATATGTTGCTTCCTGGGTTCCTAAGTAGCACGCTCTTCACCTTTTACTAATCTTGAGGGACACTACCTGCCACCCATCTATTATCCACGGGTCCCTGTCCACCACCCATCCACCCATCCATTTCTCCATCTGTCTATCCACCTATCCACTGTCCATTTATCCACCCACATATCTGCCCACTTGCCTCCCATCTATCCATCTCACAATAACCTGGGTTAGAAAGTGGGGCAGGCTGAGTAGCCATTCCCATAGTGAGGGAGAGTAAGGCACCTGCTTCTGGCTTTTATCTGATTTGTATTTAGCGGGTTTTAATGAAAGGTTTTCCTGTTGCTGGGAGTCTTTGAGAATGGTTACACTGTGGCCCTGGTCAAGTCAGTTTTAGGCTGGCTCTTAGGAAGTAGGTTCCTGTTTCCCAGCTCTGGGAACGTGAATGTAAGAGTGGAACTCAGGACAAGCTGTCCAGACAGCCCTGGAGCAGGCTCTGCTCCTCATAGGCATGGTAGCATGGTCCCTGAAGCAAAGATTCTAGAAGTTTCCTGGAGGCTAGAAGTGGCCTGAGGATGTATCAGGAGGAGGGGCCAGTATGTGGCATGGCAGCTCTGTAGGCTGCTCTCCCCGGCCCATGCTGACCCTGCTCAGCCCTGCACTGAGTGTTCCTGCAGGTTCTTGGCGCAACACTTGGTCTTTCAGATGCCTCAGGGCCATGCTTGGGGCAGCACTGGCTCTTTCAGGAGTGTTGGGAAAAAGGTGTGGGCCTGGGAGAGGGTCAGCGGGAGTGAGAGCTTTACATCACACCTGGGTCACACCTTGACATCCTTGGATTTCTCCTGGTGTACAAACCTGCATAGTTCCTCAGTCCCTCCTGGCAGAGACTCCTGCTAGTTCCCATCTCCAAGTTCATGGTCACAATCCATCTCTGAAGAGGAGGATGGATTAGATACCCAGGGTGGAGTTACAGGGTGCTCTGGACATGGAGTGGCTTGGCCCTTGGCTACACCTTACATCACACCTCCCTGAGAGCTGTCTGAAGGGCAGTGGCTCCTTTTGAGAGACCCTTTCCCCTGAGGTGATGCCCCCCCTCCCATTTTCCAGGAGTTTAGAAGAGAGTCTGAAAAGAATCTGGGGTGAGTCCCACAGGGCAGAACAGATGATTAATTAATGACTTTCATTTTTGATGCACACAGTATTTGTCTATTTTGGGAGTACGGCGTGATGTTCCGACTCCTGTAGTTTCTGGTGTATGGTTAAGTAATCCACCACCCAAGCCTTTATCATCTCTCTGTGGCAGCAAGCATGGTGACAGGAGGAGGAAGCTGAAGAGATCACATCTACCGCAAACATAAAGAAGAGTCAGAGAACGTGTGAACTGGAGGTGGAGTGAGGCTATACCCTCTCAAATCCTTCCTGCGGGAGCACATTTTAGAAACAAAGCAAAGCTGGGTGTGGCTGAGCATTCCTGTAGTCCCTGTGCGCGGGAAGTTGAGGTAGGAGGATTGAGAGTCAAGACAAAACTGGGCTATAGAGTAAGAATCTCTCTAAACCAAACAAACAACAAACATTCAAAAGCAGCAGAGGCATAGGGGTCCTGTGCTGTGCGTGGCCCAGGCTGCCTTGTGCTGTGTGCTGTGCTGCTCGAGGGTGGGCTGGACACTGACACCCTTGGGTGAGGCAATACTGAATGGCCTGCCGGAGCATGGGGCTTAAGTAGGGCTTAAGTAGCCTTATGGGCGAGGGAGTGGCCAGAGTCCGTCTTTGAACCAGGAGATAGGTAACTTTCCAGGCAAGGCTGGTGTAGGCTAGCTCTCCCAAACCTGCAAACTGGCCCTCATAGGCTTGCCTGGCCTGGGTTGCCTAGGAGGCTGACAAGGCAAAGGGTAAGACTTAACCAAGACTGATGCTTTGTGTGAATTCCATGTGGGTGCTGGGTGCTCTTGCGTGCAGGTCTTCCGCAGGGCCCATTTCTTGCAGAGGCTCTGAGCATGGGATACCACAAGCCAACTTTTCTTTAGGCGTCTTACAACTTTCAGTGCTTTTTTTTTTTTTTTTTTTTTTTCCTCTCTTATGAAGGGCTGGAACCTCTTAAGGATAAATGATTAGGGTATACAGTTCCGGGCAGCGTGACCCCAAACCTGGCCGCTGTGTGGCCTCCCTGTTGTGGTTCTCTTGGTGGTGAGTGGCTCATGGGCACAGGAGGCTGGTGCAGGGATTTGGCTCTGACACTTATCTTGTGGCTTCAGGCTGGTACCCCTGCAGCAGCAGAACCCTATCTTTTTGTGCCCCTACCTGATGAGTGGGTCTTCCTTTGTCCCTCGTCTCCAGGGTCCTCTCCTTACCTAGCACCCACTGGCACTCTGTACCTTCACCCTAAGCCCTGCTGGTGACAGAAGCTGTGGAGGTGAGCCAGAACGTCCCCTGCACAGCCACACACCGCATTTCATTTAGCTGAGAATCAGCTCAATTTGAGCAAAGCCATTGGCGAGGAATTCATATTTTCCCCATAAAGCATGGACCCTGGCAGATGTCAATACAGCTGGGATTGAGGTGCCATTCAGATGTCTGGATGGCTTAGATGAAAATGTCTAATCAGAAAAACATTGGGGCTTAGCAGAGATGGCCCAGGCAATTCCAAAACAATTTATCTTAGAAATTAATTCCCAGGAAAAGTTACCCAGGGGGCTGGGGCTTAAAGTTTTGTTTTTCCATTTATTAAAACTCTGAGCCTTATTGTGTCTGAGCCTTAGATTGGTTCATGCTCTAGCTCAGAGTTGGCAGCCCCAGCCAGGTTCTCCACCTAGGGCCACTCAGGCATGCTCTAGAATTGAGTCTGGCACCATACTATGTCACTTTTGTCTTTGACTCAAGCCCAGTTACTTTTGGTGGTTGATGGAGATGAGCCCCATTTTCTCCTGGCCACCACAGTAAAAATAACTACTCTCCTTCATGTTCTGTCTCTTATAGGATGAGTCTAGGTCCTGGGACCACTTGATCCACACTCCCCACCCAGAGCCCTGTTGTGTACTTGGCCCTTGAGATCACTGTAGACAGGCCCATTGCTCTTGATCCTCATCCCATAGCTGAGCTTGCTCTCTAGGGGCTAGTGGTCCTGGAGTCAAGTTATTACTAAAGAGCTATGTGGTATTGGGTAATGCCCAAAGCTTTGCTTTCTCCGTGCTGGCTGCCAAGTGAGGGTGGCAGCAGGAGTGCTGGCTGGCACAGCTGTGGTGCACATCAGATGTGGTAGGGTGTGAATTAAACTGCTCAGCTGGAAAGAAACTCAGGGCTGATGCTGTCACACCCACAGGTTCAGTCAGATGTGGTCTTGCGGCAGGCACAGGCTTCCCTATTCCTCTGGGCTGGAAACTCACTTGGTGTGAGGTCTTGGGGAGAGGAAGTCTATCCTATCTAAGCGCATCCTCAGATGGGAAGGAGAATGCCATGCTTGTTCTGATCATTGGTCATCCACACCTGATGGTTATGTCCTGGGAGTCTGGGACTCCTCACCCCCAGTCTTTCTCTCCTTGGATCTTCCCTGCTCTGAGTCTTTCCCTCTCTAGGTCTCCCCTGCCTTGTTGGGTCTCACCAACCTTGAGTTTTCCCTGTCCCAGATCACCCCTCCCTGGGTCTTCCCTGCCTTGAGCCTTCGCTGTTGTGGGTCTCCTCTCCCCAGATCTCTCCTGACTTGGATTTCCTCTGCCCTGGCTTTCCCTACCCACACTTCTGCAGGCTCAGCTGTGAGTAACAGAGAAAATCAACTCTTGCCCCAATTGTGTAGCTATGAACTGCTCTAGTTAGGAATTGAGTTTCTCCATAAAGAGGAAAATGGAAAAAAAAAAACAAACTTTTGAACCACTAGAGCCAAATGAATTCTCAGCAGGTAATAAATGGAGCCATTTGGAAGGGAGAGAACTTGCTCCATCCTCCATCTGCCAACAGCCTCATACCTCCAACGTCAAGAGCTGCTTTTCTCTCCCAGATCCTTTCACTCAAGACCACAGCTGAGGGGTATCAGGATGGGGAGGTCATCCTCCTTGAGGCTGGGGTATCACATTGGGTGTAGGGCCTGGAAAGGAGAGGGAAAATGTCAGGGGAGGGAGAGGGAGACATGCTTAACATTAGATAGCTCCCCAGACACCAGACAGGCCAGACCTCATTGCTATATGGCCGGGAAGACTCCACTGAAGTCTGTGGTGGCTGAAGAAGGTCAGGTGCATGAAGATAAAAGGTGGGAGTGTCCAGCCAGGTCAGCTGTGTCATCTGTTCTATTTTTGGGACAGCTCATGAGTATCCTGAGCCGCCCCAAGCTTCATGGCCCAGACTCCTGAGGCATCTTTGACAATGCTAGGCACAGAGGCCTCAGAAGAGAGATGGAGGAACCCTAAGCACGGCCAGTCATATTCAGAAACCGGTGGAACACCCAGACAGGAGGCAAAACCCTGAGAGGAAGTAGTCTGAGCCCCATGATCAGCCCAGTGCCTACAGAGTTCCTTGGCTTCAGCTGTCCATGTTGGGTGATAAGGATGATGACATAGGTCTTGTCATTCTGAAGCCCTGTGACTCAGAGAGAGGGCCTGAGAGTAGAGAGTGGAGCACAATGGGCCAAGCCCTGCCCCTGGCACCTGTATTCTCCTTCCTTCCTTTTATCTTGTGTAGCGCTCAGGGATTGTGCCCTGGCGCAAAGCCCAGCTGGGCTGGACTGCCCTTTGGCTGAGGAATTCAAGGCATCTGAGGAGAGAGAGAGCAAACAAATTAGCTGCTTTTCCTTGCCCCCAACCCAGAACTAGGTACTCAAGAGGGACCCAACCAATTTCCTCAAAACCTAACTTCCATGATTGAGGTGGAGGCAATACTTGCGGGAACACGTTACCCTATCACTGCCTGTCAGGTGTTGGGCAGCTGGGAGGGGCTGATCCACACCAGTTCCTCTGTCTCAACTGTTTCTTATCTGATCGGGGCTGAGTATGGCTGTACAGCCCACTGAGGATGGGTGTCTTAAGTTTTTTGAGGAGAAAGGTTGAGTTTTTGCCTATATTTCCAGGGCATAGTCTATGGTGATTTGAATGAGAATGGCCCCAGAAGGCTCATATATTTGAGGGCTCAGTCCCTGTTGGTGGAACTGTTTAAGAGGTATTAGGAGGTGTGGCCTTGTTGGAGGAGGTGTTTCACTGAGGGTGGCCTTTGAGGTTTCAAAAGCCCACATCATTCCCAGTGTTTCTCTCATTCTCACTTTGCCTTTCCCTCTGCCTTGTGCTTGTGGCTCAGGAAGTAAAGTCTGAGCTCCAGCACCATGCCTGCCCACCTGCCGCTGTGCTCCCTGCCATGATGGTTATGGAGTTTAACTCTGAAATCATAAGCAAGCCCCCATAAACAGCTCTGTCTTTTGTAAGTTGCCTTGGTCATGGTGTGTCATCACAGCAATAGAAAAGTAACTAAGATACAGTCTATCACGGCAGGAAGCCACAGGTAGCAGGGGTTCCATAGAGGGAGTAACACTGTATCCCCAGTCAAGAAACAGTAATGAGTGCTATGTTCAGTCCTCCTTTTCATTCACTCTGGGGCTCTGCCTACGAAATGGTGCCACCTATATTTAGGGTGAGTTTTTTTTTTTTTTACCTCAGTTTACCAACTAAGAAAATCCCCAGAGGCTTGCCCACCCACAGGCAACCTAATCTAGACAATCCTTTACTGAGATTCCCTTCCTATTTGATTCTAGATTACATCAAGTTGATAGTTAACGGTAACCATCACAATGGGGACAGTTCCCCTGGCATGAGGTAGGGTGGAGGGCCAGCAGGGAACAGGGAGAGTTGGCTGGTCTTCTTTTCCATGGCCCTGTGGCTGGCAGGTCCCCAGGACCAGAAGCTATGTTTCTGTCCCTGTACTCTGTCACCTGTGGTGGCCAGAGGAGCCTAGAATACCGTCAGGGTACCCATACGTAGTGTTTAGATTGGGAAGGGACTGTTGTGGAATGAAGTATTCAGGGTAACAGAGGGACACCCGCAGGGCCGAGAGCTCTCTAGGTAGGGTCTCTTTAAGTACTCAGCAAATCTCAGGCGATTAGCAGAGCTCCGTGGGAGTGCGGCCCTCAGAGAGGACACTTCTGGGTAAGAGTGCTTGATGTATTCCACTCTTCCCCCAGGTTCAATTCTGGCCAAACACAGCACCTGGGGATCTGAACGATCCCTTGGATCCCCAGTCATGTAGTGAAAGTGCAGGCAGAAGCGGGACCCAGGCTGCTAGGCGAGGCCAGATTTCAGGGCAGACAGTAAGGGCTGGTCTGCAGGGACAAAGCCCGTGGGAGCCTTCCTAAGGTCTTCCCACACGTGGGCGCTGGGTCTTCAGGAGCTAGCTGCAAGACTGGGAGCACTTTCATGGGTGTTCCTCACAGCCAGAGGCTGGATCCAAACTCTGCATCTGGTAGGTCCTACTCTGCAGGGCCTCCGCCCAGCATCAGTTCTGGAGTTGGGGAGAAGGGGTGCAGCTCGAAGGCTGGGCAATGGCATTCACAGTATGTTACTTTATTTGGGTTCTACCCAGCAAGCACTCTAGAACTCTCTTTGCCTTCTTCTCAGCTGTTGGAGTGCCTCATGGAGCTTAGACAAATTTCTTTAGATCTTTAGGCAACTGAAAAAGTTCAAACAAAGGGGTTAAACAAAACAAAAAACAAAACCAACCAACCAAACAAACAAAAATCCAAACCAAAACAACAAAACAAATCAATATTATTTTTATCCTTGCTGTACTGTTATACTTGTAGCAAGGTGATATTTATTGTGTAAGGGTAAGTAGCACATTTGCTTTGTGCTAAAAAATTGTAAAAAACACATAACAGGAGATTCAACATCTTCCCCATTTTAAAGTGCACAGCCAGGTGGCCTCACAGGCACTGACAGTTCTGTGTCATTGTCTCCTCTGTCACTCCCAGAGCCTTTGCCATCCACACAGTAAAACTGTGCCCTGTGCCCCCTCCACCCCTGCCCCCTTGACTGCCAATCTGCTGCCTGCCCCTCTGAATTTGATGCTTAGCTTTATCCAGGTTTTGGGGACCTGAATTTGATCCCCAGGCTTGTGTAGCAAGCCTCAGCCTTACCTTCCTTTCTTTCATAGCTAGACCATTCCGTGGTGGTCAGCCCAACATTCATCTGTAGGTGGACACTGGGTTGCAAACGTTTGGCTCTTATGGCCATTTTGATTCTTTTTAGTGTATGCCCAGAATCGGAATTGCTGGGTCACATGGTAGTTCTATTTTTAACTTTCTGAGAGCCACCATGCTGTTTCCACAGCCGTCCGTGCCATTTGTCACTCCTCTAACAGTGTCAGGGTTTTAATTTCTCCACAGCCTCACCAGAATTTTCTGTGTTCTGGTTTGTTTATTTTCGAAGGAAAACAGCACCCCAATGGATTGTGGGTGCTGCTTCATGGTGGTTGGGCCTGCAGGTTGCCTGCGCTCTTATGCTTCATGGCTATCGATGTATTTTCTTTGGAGAAATTATTGCTGGGGTCTGCCAAAGTCTCCTTTGGGCCTCAGTAACAAAGCATCACACACAGGCTTAAACTACAGGTTTTCCTCACAGCTCTGGTGGCCTGAACTCTGAGGTCAGGCCCCAGTACACCATCGCTGCCTGGCTGTAGATGGCTGCCTTTGCACAGTCTTCACATGGCTGAGAGACAGGGAGGGCAAATACCTGAACATCTCTCCTTCCAAGGCCTGGTTCTCATGTGTTTGTCATACCTGAGTCACTTTCCAAAGGCCTATCTCCAAAAACTGTCCTGTGGGGGCAGTGGCACGGGGGTTTGAGTCTGCAGCAAGGCCCCCTGCACGTTTCTGAATCTGGATGTCTGCCGTTCTACTGCTGGGTTCCCTGCGTGCTCAGCATGTGAACCTCAGGAGACACACACATGACTTAACCTTTCGTCTTTCACCCTGTTGGCAGTGTTCTTTGATGCACAAAAGAGTCCGAATTTTGGTGAAGCCTAATTTAACTGATTTTAATTTTCTTTTGGATTTTTGGTGTTTCAACCAAGAAACCATGGCCTGTTTAGTTGTCGTAGAGCTATTCTTCCAGTTCACGTCTGAGTTTTGAGCTTGGGGCTCTTCAAATCTGGATCATTGGTCCCTCTGAGTTAATGTTGGCATGATACCAGTTGGAAGGATTTTGAGGCAAACAGAGGGAAGACTAAGAATCTTTTGTAGAGGCATTTCATCCCAGAAGTGCAGCCAGGGCAGGGCTGTGCCTACCTTTATCTGAGATCCAGGGGACATGGTGGTCTTTGGAAATGCAGGAACCATGCTGCTGTGAGAATGACAGTTTCCCTTAAAGGCAGGGGTCCTGTAGACCATGGCTGCTCCAGGGTGACCACCTCAGAGGGTAGCTAGAGCCAGGTGGGACTTGGGCCTGGATTCTCTCAGGACCTTCAGTGCGGCAGGAGACCCAGCACCTCTAACGGGACAAGGCCCTGGAAGTAACTGCCGCCACCCTTGGAGATCTTATTTCCCAGGAGCCTGATCTCCAATTTTAGCCCAAGTGTTGATGTGATTCATTAATTCATTATTTCATTTGTTCATTCATTTATAAGCCTATAAGCAGATATCTGGGGTGCTACAGTTGCTGAGAAAGAAAGATTTCTCTTCCCTACCCTTCCACAGAAAATGGTCATAAAAACTTTTAACACTCAATCTGTAGCCAGGTCTGATGGTTCATTAGTCCCAGGACTTAGCAGAATGAGGTAGGAGGATTGTCATGGTTTCCAGCTAAACCTGGAAGTACGTTTGTGGTTGTTTCTTCATTTTTGAGACAAAGTCTCCCTGTGTTTCTCAAGCTGCTTTTAAGCCCTTGGATCAAGTTACCCTCTTCTTATATTTTTGGTTGTGAGCCTAGCCTAGCCATCTCTCCAGCCCAAGATACAGCCTTACCCCACATCATGATAGAAACTTTGTAAACAGATTTTCAACCATGGATCCTCCCACATGAGGAAGCCAGAAGGTCTGCCTGGGGCCTACACAGACCTTGAGCACAACCTTTCATACCCTTGTACCTGGAATGAGGGCATGGTCACTGTGTACTGGCCTCAGTCTGGCCACAGAGCAGCATGAAGAAAAAAAAAATCTGAGCTGACCCCCCAGGGAGAAATCTGGGTTATATGAGGCCCAAGGCATGGTCCCAGGTCTCAGGTTTTCAGATATTGGATGAGGGGTGCGGCTTGCTGCGATCCCAGGCTGGGGCTCTGAACCTGTGGAAGGAATGATGCTGGCCTGTTGCTGGGCATGCTTAGTGAAGCACGGCCAGGATAATCTCCCTTTCCCCACTGTCTGCCTCCACTTCCAGGTGCTGTTTCCCCAGGGAAGGTTCTCACTCTTGTTCTACCGAGAGTGAGAAGGCAGACCCCCAGGAAAACAGCTGGCTTACGTGGCAGCTCTGGGTGCCTTTGGTTCTTGGAGGTTCCTAGTTTCCCTAGTCCGGAACTCTGGCCACCTACTTCCCACATTCAAACAGCTTGGTGCCAGAAAAATGAAGCAGAAAGCCCATCATTACCTTGACCGGTGTGTGTGTGTTTGGGCGAGGGGCAAGGTTGCTTGGCTGTTTTCTCCTGGGTAGATCCTTCACCACTTCCTGGTGTTCACCACCACACATGTGGCGGCTGCTCTTATCTGTCGTTGGCAGCCCCATCTTTAAGGCTTCTCCGCTTCACTGAGGGTCCTGGATGTGGTGCATGTGTCACGGAGAATAGCACAGCCCATCAGACTGCTACAGCTGCCTTGTAATTCTTGGTCTTTCTTCTTCGGTCAGGGCACTTGGTTTTACAGGCAGGTTTAGGCATGAGGTCGTGGGCAGTCTCTCAGAAGATGGTGTTCGGCCTGGGTGTTGGGAATTTTGTTATCTTCTTATCTAACTGCACTTATGCTGGACAGAGAAACATGGCCGGAATGAGAATAGGGGAAAGAAATCAGGAAGGACATGAGAATGAACCCTGGGCATGACCCCTCCAGAGACAGTACCTCTCTCAGCTCAGCCTGGACCCAGTTCTATACCATCTCCTAGACAATTACCATGGATACTTAGAAGTGTCCATTTAGTGACAAGGACTTTAGGGCTCAAGGAATTTAGGTCCCCTCTTCAAGGTCACCTCTGTGACAGTCATGTGACAGTTTGAAATTGGATTACTTACACTGGGCCTCGAAATTCTAATCACACCCCAGCAGGACCATAAATACAGCATAGTCTTGAGTCTCATTGTCATTCCACACTCACACTCTGCCTAAGGGTGCTACCATGCTGAGTGCTGTTTTGAAATCAATACAAGGATGGATATGAGGATGGATGGATGATTAAGCAGAGTTAGGGTGAAATGAGTTTTGAGATAGATGGAGGAACAGATAGGTGAGTGGATGGAAAGATGGATGGGTGGAAGAATGAAAGGTTCGGGTTGATGGGATGATAGATGGATTAACCAAGGGATTGGTAGAATAGAAGAAAAGAGCAGAAAGATAGAAGGATGGAGGGGTATTGTGAATGGTTGGGTGATGGATGGATGGGTGGAAGGATGAAGAAGTGGGGTGAATGGATGGTGTGTGGATGGAGTAGATGGAGGGATGGTATGTGGCGGGATGGGTGAGTGTATAAATGTTGGAGAGTGGAGAAAAGTGGTGGATGGAGGGGTGGGTGGGTGTATGGGTGGCATGATGAAGGGATGTGATGAATAGATTGATGAGAAGATCAAGGAGTGGGTGGAGTGGGTGCCTGATAGAGTGGATATTGGGATGGGTGGGTAGATGGTGGCAGAATTGAGGGATTGGGTAGATGGAGCAATGGCAGAATTGAAGGACTGGGTGGGTAGAGGGATGGCAGAATTGAGTGGTTAGGTAGATGGAGAAAAGCTGTGCCAGCCACCATCCTGACACTATTTTACATGAGGGCATGGAGGGTTATTTACTGGACTTAATGAAGGCTGAGCAGCAAGGGCTGGCATTAAGGTTTGAAAAAGGCATGGAAGAGGGAGGATTCCAGTTATGTGTTATCTTTTTCTTTAGGTGTGGCCCAGTGACACTCAAGAACCCATTAAAATTGAAGACTTGACCTTTAGGGTGGTGGGCTATTTTGGGTCCTTTGGAAGAAGAAGCCTAATGAGCAGGTAGGTTACTGGGGGTCATTTTCTCCCTTGGGAGGTGCTACCAGAATCTCTGTGGGGGCCAAGATTGCCTCTACCTTCTCCTGTTCCTGGATCAAGACGAGTCACCTGTTTCTATCACATGCCTCCCCCACTGCCATCTGCTTTGTGTCGTGAGCTAATGAGGTGGTGGTGGGCCTCAAACCTTCTACAGTGAGAGGGAATGATTCCCTTCTCTTTATAACTTGGGTCCTCTACTGTCTTTGGTTGTGAAGAACCAACAGAAACACTTCACTTCCTCACACCTTGGAAGACCGTGGCTTTCCTTCATGGGACTTCTGTCCAGAGCACATCACAGGTGAGGGTAGATGCCATCTCCATGAGCATTGCTTACTCCATTGCTCTGTGTCCCTGGACTTCCCAGCTCCCTGATGGTATGTGCTGTTTGTTCACAGGGAACAAGGGCAAGAATGAGAAAGAAAAGTAAGCAGAGAGAAGATAAGGATAGAAATGGAGGGAAGAGTCAGTTACTAAGTTTGCATGCAGGCTCAGGCTCTTAAGATGGAAAGTAACATTAGTGGCCAAGCGACAGGACTGAAATACATCTGATCAACCACAGGCCCTGAAAGTCGTGTTTAGAAACTACAAAACACATGGCTGGGAGGAGAAAGGAACCTTTGGGCCAATGCCTTTATTTGGTCCAGGACAATAACCAGGTTTACAATGGGCAGGTTTCGTTTTGTTTTTGACAAGAATCTTGAAGTTGATACGTAGTTGAAGATAACCTTGAACTTCTGATCTTCTTGCTTCCACCTCTGAGTGCTGGGATCACAGCATGTGCCACTCTGCTTTGTCAATGTGTGCTGGAGACTGAGCCTGGGGCCTTGTGTGTTTTAGGTAAGCACTCTTCCAATGGGGTCACATCCTGTGTCCGTGTTTGTTTGTTTGTTTGAGATAGTCTTGCCAACCTTGAACTCAAAATTGCTCAAGTTTCCTTAGCGCTGGGATTACATGCCTAGCTTCTATGGACACTTTTAACTGGTGGGTCTGGATCAGGCAGGCAGAGTTCCAGGAGATCATGTAGCAACAAGAGGTTGGTACTCTTGCTCTGTGTAGTCTGTGCAGTTGTGAGGGTCATCAGGACCAGCCAAGCAGACTGCGGCACACAGTCACTAGCTGTGTCACAGGGAAATTGGTCCCTGGGGAGCAGCTGGATAAGACAGTGATCTGGATAGACCATGGGAAGAACTGAGACCTGGAGGCTGCTGAGGGCAGAGGCCTGCTTCTGCTGTGAGAAGGTCCATCTTGTATTCCGATGAATGCAGAGATGGAAGAGAACCATGAGAGCACAGTACAGCCAGACTCTCGGTACCACGGTCTTAACTGTCGGTGGCCACATCTGGAGGTGGTGATCTAGTGACTAGAGGTAGGGCTGGTAGGATTCACGGGTGTGAGGTGAGAGGTTGGACTAGAACTTGGAGATGTCAGAGTGGAGTGGTTACCCTGCTAGGGGCTGGTTGATAGGCAGGTACCTTCTGGGAAGGCAGTTTTCTCTGCTGACTTTGAAAGGCTGTTTCCCATCAGGTGTAATGTGTGGGGTGTATTCTTCAGCAGAAAGCAGGGAGAATACCAACCTGAGCCTACCAGATTTCAAGTTCAGGAGGAAAAACAGGCCAGCTTTCATACTGTTGTGCCCGAGGAAGGTGTTCATGAAGAATATTGATGGAAGTGAAGTGTCAGTAGGGAGTGGCCTGTGGCCTTGGAGGAGGTCACTTCCCAGCTTGCACCAGGATCCCAAGGCCTGTGCTTCCTCAGGCAAATAAGAATCTTTGAAAGTCGGCAGGGATTGGGAGGAGACAGCCAGGAAAGCCATCAGGGCTGCACATGTCTCCCAGGATGGAAGCTTCCAGATCTGACAGGAATGGTTGCAGCTTCTGCTTGGGGAAGGCCAGGTGCTCTTGGACCTGCAGCTGAGGACCTGTCCTCACCAGCTACTGAGACTGGATTCTTCTAAACGAAGAAGCAGCTGTTCTCAGAGGAGATTCTCGCCGGTAAGTCCTTTCAGGTCCTCACATTTGTGTGAGAGTGGGGGAACAATTGTGGTTCTGCCCTGTTCTGAAGGATCCAGGCAGTGATCGCTGCTGGGGACTTAGCTATTGCATCTGTGGCCCTGCAGGTGGCGCTGAGCCACTGCCTTTCTCACAGGCCTCTCCCTGACCTGTGCTCTCTGCTTTTTCCTCTTCCACCAGAACCCACTGTTGATTTAGGGATCTTGGAAGCCTAACTTAAAATTAAGTAAATACGAAAACTTGGGAGTCATTGTCTTTCAGATACGAGTCGTTCTCTGTGACAAGTGGATTGGTAGCATCTGGATTTTAGCTGCTGCTCAGTGATTAATTTATAATGTTTCATCTCATTTAGGAAGAGCAGGTTTGCATCCTGTCCCTGGTCTGGTCTGGGGAAGATGGACTGGGCAGCCAGCAGCCAGAGCTCTCCCCAGATTGTCCCTACTGTGTTGCTGTGCCTGGACATGCCACCTGGAGGTCGAGGACACGCGTGCCTTGTGCTTTTTGCTTTCTGGAATATGCCGGAAGGCCTGCTGTGTGTAGAGCCTGATGCATGAGGGTGCATGAGACTTGACTGTGAGGGTTCTGGCTGTGCATCTGGCTGGGGGCATGCTGCTCCGACTTAGGGTCCCTATGAAACAGCTAGGGACAAAGTGTGTTTTCTTACCATGCCTCCCCAGTTTTGCGCTGACCACTGGGACATGTGGCTTTGACGTGGTGCCAAGCTTCTGGGAGACTTTATCTGGGCACATATGCCAGCTCTCAATAGAAAAGCAGGCACAGAGTCTGACAAAATGCACAATTTAGCTTATTTATGTTCTAGAATGGCTAATGACAAGGGTGTTACAAGGGTGTTTTGGCATGAGAAGTAGTTTATGTTTTGAAATTAGAATGCCCTAGGGACCCCGAGCCTTTGTCATGACAGTGGGCCTGACTCCAGGCTAAGAGAGGTGATAGTCTAGCTGGGCACTGTTCAGACCCACCACCTAGCCACAGCCCATAGAGATAAGAATAACGCGTTACCTGTCAGGGGGCTGTACCTCACCTCAGAGTGGCTGTAAAGGGGTCAGAGTGGGGAGGGGGTGAGCCATGGAGGTCATGGACCTAAGAGATATAGATCCTGGACTCCTAGACCTGCTTCCTCCTCAGAGCTGTGCCAGGACATAGAGGTGCCTCTCACCCTACTTCCCAGAGTGCTCTGTGAAGAAAAAACAAACAAACAACAAAGGGCAGGGTTAGACCCCACCTAGCTTCTCTCTGAGATGGAGCCTGCACATCGAAGACTCATAGCCACAAAACGTGGAGCTGAGGGAGAGCCAGATATCTGGGAGATGTCAAACTATGGCTCTTCCTTGACAGTCATCTTCAGGAGCCTGGAATGTGATGCCCTGAGATGGGTCCAGAGCCCTATCCAAGGGAGCCTGAAATACTCAGGACCTCTCTTACTATTACTTGCCAACCTCCAATGTTCTCTCTTCTTCCCCTCCAAGATGGTATTTTCTTCCTTGGGCTGTGTTCTCTTCTCCTGCACCAGCCACTCCAGAGGGTGGTGTTCAGTGGCTGCTGATTCCTGGGCTGAACTCAAGTCTCCCTACAGCCCTCCTCATGGTAAGGTTCCCTGTGCACTTTTATTCTGCCTGGACTTTCTGGCCTTGCCTAATAGGCTCCTCCTGTAGGGCTGAGCAGCCATCTAGACTGGAACCTTCAGCCTCCTTGTAGGTCCCAGACACAGGTGAGCCTGCCTAGGCTCCTCCATTTCTCTATGCAGTCATCAGTGATGTCTAGGGCTTGGTTTGGCCCTGGCCTTATGGGTAGTGGGTTACAGTGGCCTCAGAAAGATGTTTGTGTGTGTCCCAGGTGGGACTGACCTGTGCTTGGCCATTTTCGTGCTACCTGTCACCTCTGTCTCTGTTTTTCTCAGCTGTAGTGAGGAGACTATCAATGAGATTTCCTAACATACCAGGAGCCAGCCCTAAAGTCCTGGTGATGTAGTTGGGGTCCAGGATGTGGTTGCTGGGGAGTCCTTAGGCTTTTTTTGGACAAGTGTCCTTTTGTTTCATGTTCTTCTCTGTGGAACACAAACACAGTGGCACCCCAGGTCCAGTGTCTATCCTATCTCTATGTTCTGAAAATGTGCAGCTGTGTGGCTCTCCCTGAGGGAAGGACCCCCCCGCCCCCCATGGCTCCATATCTCATATCCAAGTCTGAAATCTGCCCAGGGAAAACCTAGGAGTTGTATCTTGCAAGGTGCTGTCTGCAAGCAGGACAGAAGCCAGGGCATCTAGAGGCTGCTTTCTTTTACCCTCTCTGTCCCCAGGTCCTTGGTTCCATCCTTCCAGGCCAGGCAGGTATAGGAGACATGTCTCTGTGACTCTGCTATGCTGGATACGATCTTGCCTAAGTGGATCTATCTGTTACCAGGCTGAAGGGGAGGAGGAAAAGAAAGAAAAGTATGGGCCATCATCATCACTGGGACCAACATCTTGGATATGGCTGCCTCCAGGAATCTACCTGGCCTGGACCGATGGCTCTCCAAGCTGAGGACAAAGGGTTTGCTTGAGCCTTGGTGCTGTAGGGGAAGGCCTTTCTGTGCTGTGCAGCCTTCGTGGATTCAGCTGACAGCACCGCAGCCCTTGCTTATTGCTCTGTGGAACCCTCATGTTCTCTTCCCTTCTCATTTTTGATTGAGCCACCAAGACAAGGTTGAGGGACACTGGCACAGACAGAGGCTTCTACTCAATGGGCAGGACTCTGCTGGAAGATGCCCAGATCTCCCTTTTCTTCTTAAGGGTAGAGAAATCCCTGCATTCTTGTCTCTCAAAACATTTCTGATCTGTCAGATGGTAATGAAGATGCAATTACTTATTTATGAATGAAATTAAAAAAGGCATATTAATAAATTATGTGGATCTATTTTTCTAAAAATACGATGGCAAAAATTAGTTGACATATTAGAAATGCTGTGGTTTTTATATTGTGATTGCTTGTTCTTTTAAAGCAGAATGCATTTTAAATAGCCCAATGGATTGTCTAATTAACCACTTTGTTTACATAGAGATCATGCCTTGGAGAGCAGGGAGGGCCCCTCCACAATCAATGAGAAAGTTCTTCTTGTCTACGGAAGTGATTCCTGGCAATGGGAGCCTCCAGTTACAACTGGGTTCAGCATGAGTGCGGAGTGCAGCTGGAGTCACAGCAGGTGCTCAAGGGCCTGGGACAGGGACCAGATTTTGGGGAGGTTTTCATTCTCCTTTAGGAAAAATTGTAGACCATTGCCACAGCTCCTATGGTGAGCAGTGTACTTCCAGGAGGCTTCATTGTCTAGTTCCTTGACTCTCATGACTTATCTATCATCTGTCTGTCTGTCTTCTGTCTGTCTGTCTATCATCTATATGACTGTCTATTTATCTATCATTCATCTATCTATCTATCTATCTATCTATCTATCTATCTATCTATCTATC